>NW_026057585.1:5707296-5882050 GCF_023721935.1 Panthera uncia
TGGAGGTTGGTCCTTGCGTGAGTGGAGGTTAGTCCTTGCGTGAGTGGAGGTTAGCCTTCCAGCAGTGCGTCAGACCCATGCATCTGACAGCAACACACATGCATCGCTACCACTTAGTGTAATTTTTCCAGATAGTAAGGCAAGCGCTTTGCCATTTTGCTTATGTACATTTTCCCTGAGGTAATGTGTACATACCCTGCACACACAGCCCATGATAGTGGGCTACTCACTTGGGTTTTGCCCCATCTGGATGCCCAGCTCTTGAGTCCAGTTGTCACACAGAGTCTATATAGGTGGCTGCCTTTAAGTAGCAACATTGTGCAATGTCCATCCTTGTCTGAATCTTTTACACAACTTGTACCAAGTGCAATCTCTAGGACTTGGGTTCTCATTAATTCATTTCTCCTAAAGCTTTAGCTTTTCTCCAATATTCACTACAAATGATGGGGTTTCCTTCTGTGCTCTATCACTTAGTTTTCCCCATTGTATCACATTTTTTAGGTTACAAGGACAAGAGAGAAATCCTATATTTAGTCTTGAGTGTCTCTACCTCTGGTAGTTGGGAGCTCCAGGTAGACGTCCTGTGATTATACACCATGAAACGTCCTGATAACACTATTTAACATCTCCAGGCAGCACCACCTGGGAAGACTAAATGCTTCCTGCCCAATGTGACATGGATTATACCTGCAAAAGGGAAGAGTCAATCAAACGTTTTGAACTCAAGTTACTAATAAAATATATAACTAAATCTTACCAGTAGATTCAGTTATGATCACAGTGTTCTCCAAACTCAAAAACACAATGCTTGACAAGTTTGAATGTACCCAAGAACTTAAAACATAAAATTTTTAGTTACTTTTCTTCGTTTTGCCTGATATAAGAATATGTGGTTTATTATTTTTAAAAAATTATGAAATTTGAATATTTAAAGAAAATAACAGTTGCCCATAATTCTGTCACCATAGCGGTAACTGCTATCATAGTGTATTTCTTACTTTATGATCAGGAACATTTTCTTACTCATTAAATATTCTTCGAAAACAAAGTTTTCTAATTATTTCATAGTGATTTATTGGTATATACATATATATCAATAATTTACTTAATCATATCCGTGTTTTGGGGTGTCTGGGTGGCTCCGTTAGTTGGGCGGCTGACTTCAGCTCAGGTCATTATCTCACAGTTCATGGGTTCAAGCCCCGTGTCAGGCTCTGTGCTGACAGCTCAGAGCCTGGAGCCTGCTTCAGATTCTGTGTCTCCCTCTCTCCCTCTGCCCCTCCCCCACTCCTGCTCTCTCTTAAAATTAAATAAACATTAAGAAAAATCATATCTATGTTTTTATATACACGATTTCCACTTTGCACTGATTTTGCTTATATTTCTTTTTAATAAAATGGAAATGTCCTTGATTTGATTTTGTCTTTTAGAAGAATCAGATGCAGGGAATAAAGCTGTCAGCAAGTTTGGATCTTTTTCAGCCACCTTAGAAAATGGCATCTGCCTCTCAATAAGTTACTATGGACCAAGTGGAATGACACCAGGTAAAATAAACACAACAGCAAGGATAAGTGTCCCATGACCAACGGTACCTGTCCATCCTCAACCTGCTCACTTGTTGATAAACACATTCTGATTTAATGCCCCTCTTTTCCTGAAAAGTGGGAATATATGTGTGAGTGTGTATATATACATGTGTATTTACATATATGTACATGTATAATCTTTCATACATAGAAAAAAACAGCGCTTTGACATTTGAAAAAGAACTTATCATATGTAATTTTAAATATAGTCACATATACATATAAAATTTTATAGATAGATAGATAAATAATTTCAGTTATCTTTGTTAACTAGCCCAGGAAAATAAGTCCATTAGTTGGTGCCAAAAAAAAGCATGATTTCTCAAGGAATCCTTTTGGTTTTCCACATAATAATATTTTTACGAATCCTGTGATTGTGGAATCTCAATGTACTTCAGAACTTAACAGCCTTAAAGAAGCCATTCACCGGACATCTTGAAGGATTTCTTTACCCCGCTTTTAATGAACAAATTCTCCAACTGGAAGCTATTTCCTTACAAACCACAAAATAATATGTCACTTAACCAAGAACCAACTAGGAAATCTTGTGGGTTCCCATGCATGTTACAAGGATCTAAACACACAGATTTCATTAAAAAGAAAAAACTTTACAAAGTCAAAAGATAATCCCTATGCTATATAGCCTTAAAACTATGTGTAGTTTTATCTGCCTTGCTATCTAGCTCTTTTTATGCAGAGACAATATTCCATTGGATCGTTATAATCTTTTTCTTACCTTGTACAAAATATTGTAGTACTCTAGTGAGTCAGAGAGCCCATTAAATTTGTTAGTATTTTTGTTTTATTTGGGGTTTTATCGTTTAATTTTGTATTTGGTTTGTTTCTGAGCCAGCACTTGAAGTCATTCTGTGCCTAACAAATTATGTATTAGATTCATTATCATACACAGTCACTAAAAAGTCCTATCCATTCTTATCATGATTTCAGATTAAGACATTTACACTCTACAATCAACTCTACTGCTGCTGTTTCTTAAGTGATTTCCCTATTTTTTATTTAATCCTTAAGTTATTGTGCAAGTATTCCATTTAAAACAAATGTTCCTAATTTCAAGTTATAAGTACTGCATTTGAAATTGTTTCCAGTGTGAAACAAGTGGAAAGGCATCCCAACGCTCATGGATTAGAAGAACAAATACTGTTCAAAAGTCTATACTATAGACACTATAGTGAAATAAGTCAGGCAGAGAAAGACAAATACCATATGATTTCACTCATATGTGGAATTTGAGAAACAAAACAAATGAGCAAAGGGAAAAGAGAGAGAGAGAGAGAGACAAATCAAGAGACAGACTTTTATTTATAAGAAACAGACTCTTAGTTATAGAGAGCAATTAGGGATTAAGGAGTACACTTGTCATGATGAGCATAGGATGACGTACGGAATTGTTGAATCGCGATATTGTACACCTGAAACCAATATAACAAAGCATGTTAACTAACGAATTAAAATCCAAACTTAAAAAAAAAGTAATGGTTTACTTTTCGTGTATTAAAAATATTGGAGGCATGAGTCTTTACAAAAAATATAAACTCCTTACGTATGCACATAATAGTAATACTTAAGAACTTTTATCTGCTAATAACTAAACAAATTTCCAGTCCGGTTATCCCCCCCCTTAATTGGGTATATACAGCTTTCCAGAGCTTATTCATCTTGCTTAACTGAAACTTTTTACCCATTGAGTAATAACTCCCCATTTCCTTCTCCCTGAGCCCCTGGCACCGCCATTTTACACTTTGATTCTATTATTTTGACTATTTTAGATAACTCATGTAAATGGAATCGTACAGTATTTGTCTTTCTGCGACTGGATTATTTCACTAAGCATAATTTCCTCAAGGATCCATCAGTGTTGTTGCACATTGCAGAATTTCCTTCCTTTTTAAGACTGAATAGTATTCTGTGATATGTATATGGCACATTTTATTTATCCATTCGTCTGTTGATGGACATCTGGGTGGTTTCCACCTACCCGATTCTTTTTGTGACTTTTAGTTCCTTGAGTGCTTTCTCTTATCTCTGGCCATTTGCTCATGCTTTGCCTCTTGTTCGGACCACTTTCTCCTGCTGCATGTACCACCACTTATGACAGTTAAGCTTCCTACCATCCTTCAGGTCTCAGCTTACAGATTGCTTGCTCTGAGAAAGACTTCACAGATCAAGTGGCGGTAGCATGTGAACTGGGTCTTTGGAAGTGAGTGGGAATTGCCTAAGCAAAGAATCAAAGGAAAAGGGAATTCTAATTACTAAGAACAGTGTGTACAAAATCTCAGTAACATAAAAGCACGACTTGTTTATGGAAAGGCAAACTGTGTAGTATAGTCAAAGTATAAGTTGTATAGAGGCATTTGTGTTCGATTCCCTTCTTTTGTGTTCCCATGGACCCCTGTACCTCCTCTATCATGGACGTAACACATGCCATTGTACCTGAGGGTTTTTTCATTTGTCTACCCATTACAGTGTAAATTCCCTGTAGCC
This sequence comes from Panthera uncia, assembly GCF_023721935.1. NCBI lineage: Eukaryota > Metazoa > Chordata > Mammalia > Carnivora > Felidae > Panthera > Panthera uncia. Next base: position 5,711,385 of record NW_026057585.1, read on the forward strand.
TCGTTCGTCATTGGTTACCCAATTCCTAGTTCATGATAGTAGGTACTCAACAAATATTTACTGAATGAGTAAGTGGATGGGGATGAGAGAGAGGAGTTTCCAACTGCCTATAACTGGACATCATTCACTTGTTTATATACTGTACTTCCTATGGGTCAGGGATCTTGCTGGCACTGAGCCATGATGACGAATAAAACCATAGCATATCTACTAAAAAAAACTCATTGTCTAATGGGGAGAGAAAACATAAATAGAGAAATAACTGCAGAAGTGCTAGAAATTATATATAAACAGAGGTCCAGGGGCAGCTAGAAAATACTTCAGAGAGAAAATACAGCATCTGCGGTGGTACTTTAGAGACGAATGGGAACTATCCAGACAAAGCAACAAGGAAAGGCAATTCTAGATAGTAAGAACCATTTGTATAAATGTACAATTGTGTAAAAGCATGCCATCTTTACAGAAAGGTGAAAAGTTGAGTGTGGCTGGAGTGGAGGAAAATGAGTCCTGTATGCCCTATAAGATCAGTGAGTGTCAGAGGTGTTTAAGTAAGGGAAGGGAAGTGACATGCTTGGATTTCATATTAGGAATATAATTTTAGTGATAGTTTGAAGAATACACTGAAATGGTGGTATTGGAGGTGTCATACCAGTTAGGAGCCTACTACAGAAAATCAAGAGATCAGTGAGACTACAAGCAAAGGGAGGACTAGATAGCAGAGGCATCATTCAAGAGAAATTTCTGATGGCTTGGTGACTGGTTATATAGGGTCAGCCAAAAAGAGAAAATGCAAATGGCCTCACTGTCTAACTTGGGAAATGTGGTGCTTGATTGGTCATTAAATGAGATTTGAGTACATAGAGTTTCCTTTCCTAGGAAAAGAGAGAATCACTGGGTTTGAAACATCTCCAGTATGACAACCAGGGGAGATGTCTAAAGGCAGTTGCACATACGACTCTGATGCTCAGAAAGAAAGGTCATGCCTTGAGATGTAAATTTTGGAGTCATCAGTATGTAGATGATAGTTGGACCTCCAGTAGTATATGAGATATTCAGGTCTATTGTATGTAATAAAGGTGCTCAGTCCTGGCTGTGTATCACAATCACATGTGATTTTTCACAGGTGTAAATACATACACCTCATCCATAGAGAGTCTGATTCAGAGGGTCAAGGGGGTGGGAGAGTACTGAGCTCTTTTTTTTTTTTTTTTTTTTTTGTAATTCAGTGAGTAATTATTATGAGTAGCCAGAGTTAAAACACATCCTTTGTGTAAGCATAAGGGAAGAATCCTTGAAATTTAATGACAGTTAAGGATTCACGAGACAGGAAGAACCAGTAAAGAGACAGAAAGAAATTGCCCAAAGAAGGAAGAGGAGATTCACATGGGAGTATTACTCTGGAACCCAGAGGAGAATAGAACTCAAGATGCAAATTATGCTCAGAAGATTCCAACATAATTCCTTCAGAGATCAGCTCTCCTTTGACAATTCTGACAATCCATTGCTATATTAAGCATAAAATCAATCTTCTATGACTTCTTTTTATCATCTCAACTAAACAAACCAATTTCTTTTCTGAATTTCCTTATCTGTATCCCTTATTTTCCTATTTAATATGTCCTTGTATTGAAGCTATTTGAGTATAAATCTTATTTAGACTATATTGGCTTCATAAGGTCTTTTATACATTTTGTTATTATTACCCACTGGTCCAAATATTTTGCATATAAGAGCCTCTCAATAAATATTTCTCAAATATACAGTTATTGCCCTATAATTAGGAGTTCATAATATAGACGGGAAGGCAAGAACATGTGAAATAATGGCATCAAATATGTCAAAGTATTCAGTACCTGAGATTTTTTTAACTATAATTCTGATTCTTTTCAGGCCTTATATATTATTTTATTTTATTGGTTTTTATTTTTTTTCAATATGAAATTTATTGTCAAATTGGTTTCCATACAACACCCAGTGCTCATCCCAAAAGGTGCCCTCCTCAATACCCATCACCCACCCTCCCCTCCCTCCCATCCCCCATCAACCCTCAGTTTATTCTCAGTTTTTAAGAGTCTCTTATGGTTTGGCTCTCTCCCTCTCTGTTTTTTTTTTTCTTCCCCTTCCCCATGGTCTTCTGGTAAGTTTCTCAGGATCCACATAAGAGTGAAAACATACAGTATCTGTCTTTCTCTGTGTGACTTATTTCACTTAGCATAACACTCTCCAGTTCCATCCACGTTGCTACAAAAGGCCATATTTCATTCTTCCTCATTGCCAAGTAGTATTCCATTGTGTATATAAACCACAATTTCTTTATCCATTCATCAGTTGATGGACATTTAGGCTCTTTCCATAATTTGGCTACTGTTCAAAGTGCTACTATAAACATTGGGGTACAAGTGCCCCTATGTATCGGCACTCCTATATCCCTTGGGTAAATTCCTAGCAGTGCTATTCCCGGGTCATAGGGTAGATCTATTTTTAATTTGAGGAACCTCCACACTGTTTTCCAGAGCGGCTGAACCAGTTTGCATTCCCACCAACAGTGCAAGAGGGTTCCCGTTTCTCCACATCCTTGCCAGCATCTATAATCTCCTGATTTGTTCATTTTAGCCACTCTGACTGGTGTGAGGTAGCATCTCAGTGTGGTTTTGATTTGTATTTCCCTGATGAGGAGTGACATTGAGCATCTTTTCATGTCCCTGTTGGCCATCTGGATGTCTTCTTTGTGCAATTGTGAATGGGATCAGTTTCTTTGTCTTTCTGTTGCTTCATTATTAGTGTATAAGAATGCAACTGATTTCTGTACATTGATTTTGTATCCTGCAACTTTCCTGAATTCATGTATCAGTTCTAGCAGACTTTTGGTGGAGTCTGTCGGGTTTTCCATGTATAATATCATGTCATCTGCAAAAAGTGAAAGCTTGACTTCATCTTTGCCAATTTTGATGCCTTTGATTTCCTTTTGTTGTCTGATTGCTGATGCTAGCACTTCCAATACTATGTGAAACAACAGTGGTGAGAGTGGACATCCCTGTCGTGTTCCTGATCTCGGGGAAAGCTCTGTTTTTCCCCGTTGACAATGACATTTGCTGTGGGCTTTTCATAAATGGCATTTATGATGTTTAAGTAAATTCCTTCTATCCCGACTTTCTTGAGGGTTTTTATCAAGAAAGGATGCTGAATTTCTGCATCGATTGACAGGACAATATGGTTCTTTTCTTTTCTTTTATTAATGTGATGTATCACATTGATTTGCAAATGTTGAACCAGCCCTGCAGCCCAGGAATGAATCCCACTTGATCATGCTTTATATGCTGTTGAATCCGATTTGCTAGTATCTTATTGAGAATTTTTGCATCCATATTCATCAGGGATATTGGCCTGTAGTTGTCTTTTTCTTGCTGGGTCTCTGTCTGGTTTAGGAATCAAAGTAATAGTGGCTTCACAGAATGAGTCTGGAAGTTTTCCTTCCCTTTCTAATTTTGGAACAGCTTGAGAAAGATAGGTATTATCTCTGCTTTAAATATCTGGTAGAATATCCCTGGGAAGAATATCCCTGGGAAGCCATCTGGTCCTGGACTCTTATTTGTTGGGAGATTTTTGGTAACTGATTCAATTTCTTTGCTGGTTATGAGTCTGTTCAAGTTTTTCTATTTCTTCCTGTTTTAGTTTTGGAAGGGTGTGGGTGCTTAGGAATTTGTTCATTTCTTCCAGGTTATCCAGTTTCTTGGCATATAATTTTTCATAATATTCCCTGATAATTGCTTGTATTTCTGAGGGATTGGTTGTAATAATTCCATTTTCATTCATGATTTTATCTATTTGGGTCATCTCCCTTTTCTTTTTGAGGAGCCTGGCTAGAGGTTTATCAATTTTGTTTATTTTTTTCAAAAAACCAACTCTTGGTTTCATGGATCTGCTCTACAGTTTTTTTAGATTCTACATTGTTTATTTTTGCTCTGATCTTTATTATTTCTCTTCTTCTGCTGGATTTAGGCTGTCTTTGCTGGTCTGCTTCTATTTCCTTTAGGTGTGCTGTTAGGTTTTGTATTTGGGATTTTTCTTGTTTCTTGAGATAGGCCTGGATTACAGTGTATTTTCCTCTCAGGACTGCCTTCACTGCATCCCAAAGCGTTTGGATTGTTGTATCTTCATTTTCATTTGTTTCCATATATTTTTAAATTTCTTCTCTAATTGCCTGGTTGACCCACTCATTCTTTAGTAGGGTGTTCTTTAACCTCCATGCTTTTGGAGGTTTTCCAGACTTTTTCCTGTGGTTGATTTCAAGCTTCATAGCATCGTGGTCTGAAAGTGTGCATGGTATGATCTCAATTCTTGTATACTTACGAAGGGCTGTTTTGTGACCCAGTATGTGATCTATTTTGGAGAATGTTCCATGTGCACTCGAGAAGAAAGTATATTCTGTTGCTTTGGCATGCAGAGTTCTAAATATATCTGTCAAGTCCATCTGATCCAATGTATCATTCAGGGCCCTTGTTTCTTTATTGATCCTGTGTCTAGATGATCTACCCATTGTTGTAAGTAGAGTATTAAAGTCCCCTGAAATTACCACATTCTTATCAGTAAGGTTGCTTATGTTTGTAATTGTTTTATATATTTGGGGGCTCCTGTATTCGGCGCATAGACATTTATAATTGTTAGCTCTTCCTGATGGATAGACCCTGTAATGATTATATAATGCCCCTCTTCATCTCTTGTTACAGCCTTTAATTTAAAGTCTAGTTTGTCTGATATAAGTATGGCTACTCCAGCTTTCTTTTGACTTCCAGTAGCATGATAGATAGTTCTCCATCCTGTCACTTTCAATCTGAAGGTGTCCTCAGGTCTAAAATGTGTCTCTTGTAAACAGCAAATAGATGGGTCTTGATTTTTTTACCCATTCTGATACCCTATGTCTTTTGGTTGGAGCATTTAGTCCATTTACATTCAGTGTTATTATAGAAAGATATGGGTTTAGAGTCATTGTGATGTCTGTAGGTTTCATGCTTGTAGTGATGTCTCTGGTACTTTGTCTCACAGAATCCCCCTTAGTATCTCTTGTAGGGCTGGTTTAGTGGTGATGAATTTCTTCAGTTTTTGTGTGTTTTGGAAAACCTTTATCTCTCCTTCTATTCTGAATTACAGACTTGTTGGATAAAGGATTCTCAGCTACATATTTTTTCTGTTCATCACATTGAAGATTTCCTGCCATTCCTTTCTGGCCTGCCAAGTTTCAGTAGATAGGTCTGTCACTAGTCTTATCGGTCTCCCTTTATATGTTTATAGAGCTGTATATAGAGCATGTTTATCCCTAGCTGCTTTCAGAATTTTCTTGTTATCCTTGTATTTTGCCAGTTTCACTATGATACGTCATGCAGAAGATCGATTCAAGTCACGTCTGAAGGGAGTTCTCTGTGCCTCTTGGAGTTCAATGCTTTTTTCCTTCCCCAGATCGGGGAAGTTCTCAGCTATGATTTGTTCAAGTACACCTTCAGCCCCTTTCTCTCCCTCTTCCTCTTCTGAAATTCCTATCATACGGATATTGTTACATTTGATTGCATCACTTAGTTCTCTAATTCTCCCCTCATACTGCTGGATTTTTTTTTATCTCTCTTTTTATCAGCTTCCTCTTTTCCCATAATTTTTATCTTCTAATTCACCTATTCTCTCCTCTGCCTCTTCAATCCGAGCTGTGTTCACCTCCATTTTATTTTGTGCCTCATTTATAGCATTTTTTAGCTCCTCATGACTATTTCTTAATCCCTTGATCTCTGTAGCAATAGCTTCTCTGCTGTCCTCTATACGTTTTTCAAGCTCAGCAATTATTTTTATGACTATTATTCTAAATTCTTGTTCCGTTAGAGTGCTTAAGTCATTTTTGATCAATTCATTAGCTGTTGCTACTTCCTGGAGTTTCTTTTGAGGAGAATTCTTCCGTTTCATCATTTTGGATAGTCCCTGGGGTGGTGTGGAACTGCAGGGAACTTCCCCTGTGCTTTCTGGAGTAACTTGTGTTGGTGGGCGGGGCCACAGTCAGACCCACTGCTGGGGCCACAGACTGGTGTGTACCTTATCTTCCCCTCTCCCAGGGGTAGGACTCACTGTGGAGTGGTGTGGCCCCTGTCTGGGCTACTTGCACACTGCCAGGTTTGTGGTGCTGCTTCAATGGGGTCTGGCGTATTAGCTGGGGTGGATCCACAAGGTGCACCAGGATGGGAGGGGTAGGCTCAGCTTGCTTTGCCATCAGTGGTCCGCTGCGGGAAGGGCCTTGCAGCACCGGAAGGGAGGGATGGATCCACAGAAGTACAGCGTTGGGTGTTTGCACAGTGCCAGCAAGTTCGTGATGGGAACTGGTTCCCTTTGGAATTTCGGCTGGGGGATGGGAGAGGGAAATGGCACTTGCCAGTGCCTTTGTTCCCCACCAAGCTGAGCTCTGTCTTCCAGGGCTCAACATCTCTCCCTCCTGGCATCCTCTCACCCTCCCGCTCTCCGAGCAGAGCTGCTGACTTTTAACATTCCATATGTTAAGTCCTGCTGGCTGTCAGAACACACTCTGTCCGGCCCTCCACTTTTGCAAGCCAGATTCAGGGGCTCTGCCTTGCTGGGTGGGCTGGCTGCCCCTCCACCACCCCGGCTCCCTCCCTCCAGTCCATGTAGCACGCACCACCTCTCTGCCCTTCCTACTCTCTTCCATGGGCCTCTCGTCTATGCTTGGCTCTGGAGAGTCCGTTCTGCTGGTCTTCTGGTGTTTTTCTGGGTTATTTAGGCAGGTGTGGGTGGAATCTAAGTGATCAGCTGGACCAGGTGATCCCAGCGTCCTCCTATGCCGCCATCTTCTCCTCCCTATTTTATTGGTTTTTAAATATAATTTATTGTCAAATTGGCTAACATACAGTGTGTACAGTGTGCTCTTGGTTTTGGGGGTAGATTCCCATGGTTCATCACATACATACAACACCCAGTGGAGGTTCCTCAAAAAATTAAAAATAGAACTACCCTACGACTTAGAAATAGCACTACTAGGAGTTTATCCAAAGGATACAGGAGTGCTAAGTCATAGGGGCACCTGTATCCCAATGTTTACAATTCTGATTTTAAATGACTACATTACCCCTGAAATCTATCCAACTGAAAAAATCATATTCAGCAAGGTAAAAATTGTTGCCAACTGGTGTAAATGTTTGTGATACCAATTTTATTTAACAAACATACCCAATATGAATGTCTAATTTACTTGTTTTCTCCTTTTCTCTTTATAGAAGATAAGGATCCTAATTTGGACACAATGTTGAATATCCCATCAGCACTTACTGCAACAGTAATTCCTGTCGTAGTGACTGTTCCTCAAGGCAAAGGAAAACCAAAATCAAAAGGCAAAGAAAAACCCAGAGAATCAATTAAAGAAGAGGAACACCCAAAAGAAGAAGAGAAAAAGGTACAGGGACTTGCCATGGATCCCAAAACTCTACTCCTACCTCAGTGTTAACTTTTTTTTAAATCATGAGTTAGGTCCATAGTGTTATTGCACTACATATACATTCTTGTGCAAATGAATTAACATTCCCTGGAGTTTCAATTTTGAATGAATGAGAAGAGATGTGCACACAGGAGTTGGGTCCCTATGCCAGGAGACATATTGTCATATACATCTCTCTCAGGTCTTTCATTCTAAACTCAGCAAGACAAGCTCAGCCTTTTTTGCCACTCTGGTTCTTGAGTTTTCTTTGCTTTTGGTTGGTTAAGTTCCTACCATTCTCTAAGTACTTTATTTAGCTTCATTAGATAAATAACAATTGAAAGAGGAGTATCTTTAATTAAATAATGGAAATGCTTCCATTTGGTAAACTTGGGCTTAGATTTATATGCCAAGGATTGAAGGACAGTCTGCTTCTGGCTAAAGACCAGTTCACCCTGTACCTCCAACCTGCCACCCAATGCAAACACACACTCACAGAGGCTTTGGTTCCAAACATGTTCCTGATAGAAGAATACAGATCAAAAGAGGAGCAAGAAGAAAACCACTGATGAACTCTTGACTCTTTAGGCATTTACTAGAACAGCTGTGCAGTTTGTACAATGTACAAACACTCAACTCGTTAGAATAAAAAAAACGTGTTAAAAAGAGATCAGGGATCTTGATTTCAGACCTCGGCCCTTTAAAACTTATGGGGTTTGTATGCTACTTAGCCTCTCTGTACCATATTTATTTAGCTTTACTGCAAGATGACTTTTCTCAAGCCAGGACACTTGACCCTTGCTAAATGAAAATTGCATGGTGTTTGAGCAGAATAGCCCTGGATAATTCACTAATTTGACTGAAAGCAATTTGGTAGCAAACCAGTCAGCTCTCCTAAAATTTTTAAAAAGTGACGCTAATGGAAGGATGGGAGATAATTACTGGTTTTTTGTGTAATGGTAGATTTGTCATGGCAAGGTTCATGTCTTTAAGCAGTATTATTCATTTTACAGAATTTCATAATTTCTTTCCTCTTAATTTGGTTTTGTATTTTTAATTGATTTTTAGCTAACTTTTCAGATTTTATTATTTGTTAGTAACAAAGGCAGAGCAATTTAAATGATCAACAGTAGAAGACTAATTAGAATAAACTAAAGATCCAGAAACAAGGGATCGGTTGGAATGACTTTAGTGGCTAACTGGAAAGAAAGCCGACTGGAAAACCTGAAATTATTATTGTGAGGGGTTGGTTGGAAGCAACCAAATAACTTTGATTCTGGAATGCAATTAACCAACCAGGTATTCGGGCATAGTTGGCAGAAAATTAATTAGGATTTTTCCCTAGACACACCCAAACTTCATCAGTTTATAAATAATCTTTTTATGCCCTTTTTAAATTGTTTTTACTTACTACAAAAGTAATGCCTGCTTATTAGAGAAAAATAAGGACACATATCCTAACAGCATAACATCTCTAACACCCAAACTTTAAAAAATACACAAAGTGGGTAGTGGGGATGTGGTCAGCCTTTACACCCACACTTGCAAACAGAGATATCATTCAAGGCCTACTTCAAGGCCCAACTCCTCCATGATCCTTTCCTAACTATTCTCATTAACTTTGATATCTTCATTTTTTGAGGAGAGATGTGCCAACCATTTGGTACTATAATTTAATTGTGTCACATGTCTATGTACCATTCTACAATATAGAATATAAATTGCACAAAGGTAGAGACTCATGCATTTTATAGGTTCCATCACAGGGCCCACTAGTCATGGGCAAGTCATATGTTAAGCACTCAGCAAGTCCATGCTTAGTTGTAATAAATCAATAGCTCATTTAGAAAATAACAATTATTCACATGTTAAATTATTTACAGGAAGAAGTGGAACCAGAACCTGTTTTACAGGAGACTCTTTATGTTCCCACTTTCCAAAACCTAAATGTGTCTTGCCCCAATGGGCTCCTAGTAACCTTCATTGGGCAAGAGTCTACAGGTGAGTGTTAGCTGGTGTAGAGCAAGGAGGGAGTGGAGCAAAAAAATATAGAAAACAATTAAATCACCATTGAAAGTGTGTATTTTCCTACTAGTTAAATATACTTGTTAATAATGAACAATAGGCTAATAATAATAACCCTCATTTTCTGAGCATTTACTGATAGCTTGGCACTAAATATTTAATATACATGAAAAAATACAACTATTAGAGGGGCGCCTGGGTGGTTCAGTCTGTTGAACATCCAACTCTTGATTTTGGCTCAGATGATGATCTCATGGTTCATGATATCAAGCCCCGCATTGGGCCAGGAGCTCCTGTCGGCCAGGAGCCTGCTTGGGGTTCTCTCTGGCCCTCCCTGCTCATGTTCTCTCTCTCTCTCTCTCTCTCAACATAAATAAATAAACATTTTTTAAAAATACAACTATTTTAAGCTAAGTCCTAGTAATTCCATTTTACAAAATAAATTGAGGCTTCGGGAGGTTCATTAATTTGCCTAAGGTCACTCAACTCCTAAGTGGCAGAGATAAAAGTCCATTCTTGGTCCAGTGATGGCAAAGCCTAGAGGCCATACAGAAATAACAGACATTATAAAATCACATGCTGATACTTGAGAACAAGACTGGTTTCCTTCAAGCATTGAACCTGCACTTGCCTCTCCCTCCTTTGTGCTCACTGTCCTTTGTTTTGATCAGCCCAGCAAATTAATGCACCTGCGTCCCTTCGTAGAGGCAGGAAGACAGGGCCCACAATAGTTGTTAAGAGCACTGACTTTGCCATCACTGGACCAAGAATAGACTTTTATCTCTGCCACTTAGGAGTTGAGTGACCTTAGTCACAATAAGTACAAGTAGGATTTCTTTAATTACACTAATTGGGGCATCCACGTTGGTGACTGAATTTGCATATCACTTAAATGGAGACCCACTATTGCGATAGAATTAACAGAAGCAGCAAAGCAAACATGGGCCTGGGACTTGAGTTCTGACTATATGGCCCTTTCAGTTACTTACTGTCTCTAGACCATGTTTCTTCATCTATAAATGTTGTATTGTATCAGTGGGTCTTGATCTTTTTTCACAACCAAATATTCTCTTTATTATAATTTCCTTATGTACACCATATTGGAAAAGTATATCTATCAAAGAAAAAGAGTATGCCTATTGAAAAATAATTCAATGTCATATTTACTTGCCACCCAAATGAAAAGAAACTAAATGTTGCAGTTGATCTGATTTGTCTCAATCTTGTTTTTCATTAGGCTTTATCAATTATTAAAAATAGACCATGAATCTTGGAATTGATTTCCCAGGATTCCTAGTGGTCCAGGTTTTCCATGATGAGATGACTGTGTGATGACCATGAAGGGTCTTCCAGAGTCAAAGTCAAAGATGTTATGAGTGTACTAAGAGGGATATTTCTAGATAAGAACATATTTGTCTGCTTGTTCACTTGATCCTATTATCAAATCCCAGCTTTCCACCTTTTTTTATTAGTTTCATTATCTAGCCTGATATTTTCATCCTTATATCATGGTAGACAATGTGGTTAATAATAACTCTGCTTGGAACATGTAATCTTTTAAAAATCTTCCATATATTATGAATATCCTAATTCAAGTCTGAACATAATTACAACATAAATACCAAAGGAGCAATGTTTTCATTAGGGTCAGCCTTGTACAGAAGGAGGGAAGGTCATGCGGTATATGAAGAAAGAGCTTTCTTGGGTGACCTTGGACGAGTCATAACCCCTCTCCACCTGAATTTCTTCATTTATAAGATAGTGTCATATACTAAACAGGGTTATTATAAGTATTAAATGAGAAAATACTTTCTAATTTGGAGCATACTAATCCAGTGTTAGGTTTTGGGTGGTTTTTGTTTATTTTGGGTCATGGTAGCAGCAGTTGTTTTTACAACATGAGAAAATAGTTAAGCCTAGAGACCCGTTCAACTCCTAGGCCTGCCACTTAACTGTGTGACCTTGGAGAAGCTATAAACCTTTCCAGCCTCCATTTCTTCAAAACCCTGGAAAGTGAGTGTCTCCCTTAAAAGTTTGCTGGGATGAGCTGAATAAAATACATATACAAATCATTTAACATATAAAAACATCCAAGTAAGTGCTTATTAGTTTATTGTTAGTAATACTTCTGTGACTTAGAGGGTATCATGAAGGGCCCTCATTTCAAAATATTTTTCTATCAGCCTGATACAGTCCTTGAAATGTCATCATTACATGTTGATAAACCACTTTACAAATTGAGAAGAGGAAAATATTCGGTTAGCAAAAACTGAATTCTCGTTAATGTTTTCTTTTGAAGGAAATTACCAGGTGCTTTTCTCCTTGATTGCCAGCTTAGAGTAGAATGCTGAGAAAAATCTGGATTTGGTTAGAGATGAGGGGATGATGTTAACTCTGAAAAATGATGAAATATTTTGGAAGGGCAAGCCTGAAGTGAGTGACTCCCCCTGAGTCTCCAGGCAGCCAGGGGTCACCAGGAGAGCATTGAGCACCCAGGGGCAAGAGCTTAGTCAAGGGCAAGAGAAAAGTGCCAACAGGGAGAAAAGGGAACCTCTAAGACAGCAAAGCTCTGCTTCCTTCCTAATTTTGCCAGAGGTGTCCTAGAACTCATGAGAAAGAATGGGTTGTACATAGAGAAGGTACCTATTGAGTACCTACAGACGACCTTCTTTACTACATTTGACCATAGTAAAGGTAGAAAAGAACCAGTGCTCTGCGCCATCGGTCATGACATGGAAACTGCCCTATTACTCAGCTGTAGACAGAAGAATGAAAACAATTAAGCAACAAGATAAAACACTGGCCACACAGCATTGCCCAGTTCACATTAAGGCTTGCTTTTTTTTCAGATGGGAATATTATGGATGAGGAACCCACTTGGGACATCATGGTCCGGCAGAGCTACCCCCAGAAGGTGAAGCACTATGAGTACTATAAGACGGTGATGCCACCAGTGGAACAGGAGGCATCAAGAGTTATCACCAGGCAAGGCACTGTTGTCAAGTACATGTTGGATGGATCCACACAGGTAAGAGAATGTTAGATAAATAATTCTCCTTCCTGCTGCAAAGTAAAACACAAACAAGCTATGGGGCAGGAGTAGTGTTGTGGTAGGTAAGAGGGACAACCCACTTGAAGATGGAGTGACACCAGAGATGGAAAATTGAGAATAGAACAGTAGAATAGAATAGAATAGTCTGCCAATAAGACTATTTGTATCCTTATTATAAATAAGCTTATTCTATATATGACCCAAGGCTGAGGATTAAACACAGTGTTCGCCTCCTCTGCCTCTCAAGGCACCTTAAAATAATAATAATAAAAAAATACTTTTGAATAGTGCATTCACAACTGTACTGGAAAACAACAAGATGTGTCATCAGTGGATGAAAATTGTGTGAGAATTTCTAGAAAATGCAAGTCAGGTGAGATCAGACTGACGGAGAAACATAAGAAAGTTTAAAACATGTACAGTGAAAAGCCTGCAGCAAAATTCAAACTCAGAAGTTTTAACACAGACATTTCACAGATGGAGATCTGCACTCAGAAAATCGAGTTAGTGTCCCAGGTGACTCACTACTACCTGGAGGGTGGCAACCAGACAGCAAAATACCCAGGAGATGTGTGTCCTGCTCCATTCCTTCCCAGCGACCAGAGGCTACGCCACCAAGAAGTGAACAGGGATCCTCAAACAGAAATATGACTGTGCACCCAAGAGCCATCAACCCTACAGAAAAACCAACTGCATGAAAGTAAATTACAGAATAATAAAAAATTAAAGACAGAGCACCTAAAAAGAAGCATAGTTAAACAAAAAACTTGGAAGGGAGTAGAAGTAATATAGACAGACACTTGAGAGGCTAACAATCTATAAAATAACAATAAAAAAAGAACAGTTGCTGTGGAAAAAAAGTCGAGAGTTTTTAGATACTAAAAATGACAATTGTGTATCAAATCACTATGTTGTACACCTGAAAGTCAGATAATAGTGTATGTCAGTATACTTCAATTAAAAATTTAAGAGGGGTTCCTGGGTGGCTCAGTCAGTTAAGTGACCCACTCTTGATTTTGGCTCAGATCATGATCTCATGGTTATTCAGTCCAAGCCCCGTGTCAGGCTCCGCACTGACAGTGTGGAACCTGCTTGGGCTTCTCTCTCTCTCCCTCTCTCTCTGCCCCTCCTCTGCTCATGCATGCTCTCTCTGTCTCTCTCTGTCTCTCTCTCTCAACATAAATAAACTTTAAAAATACAAAATAAATAAAAATTTAAAAGGAGAAAAAACCAAGAAAAATAATTGTGAAAATTGGGGGGGGGGGGGGGGGGGGGAGTGGATTGTGAGGGAGAGAAAAGTTAAGAGACATGGAAAAGGGATCTGAAGAATACAATCTCCAGAAGAAGAAAATGGTGGGAGTGAAGAAGGAAAATAAAGGAAGAAACAACATAGGGAATTTTCCCAGAACGAAAAAAAAAAATACTTTGGATTAAACAAGAGTCAATCAGGATTGATACTAATAATCTTTAAAAGATCATCTAGATATGTTGTAGTGCAGTTTTGGGACTGCGCAGATAGACAATCCCGAAAGCTTCCTAAAGGAAACCAGTTACCTAGTACAGAATGGACGGGATGGACGTTAGATTTCTCATGAGCAGCAGCTGGTGGTGGTTCTTGTCATGTTCATTGGTGAGCGATAGAGATTGATCCAGACAGATGTATCTGTAGCACCTGTAGACACCATATCTACTAGATAGATATCGACAGACACTAAACATTTAAATATGTGATAAAGTTTTAAATGTAGTCATTATGTAAGTTGCAACAGAGTGCATAATTTTCCAGTGACATAGGGGAAGGATAAAGAATAGAGAAAATAGGGGTTCCTGGATGGCTCAGTCGGCTAAGTGTTCAACTTTGGCTCAGGTCATGATCTCACGGTTCGTGAGTTCAAGCCCTGCAGCAAGCTCTATGCTAACAGCTCGGAGCCTGAAGCCTGCCTCGGATTCTGTGTCTCCTTCTCTCTCTGCCCTTCGGCTCATGCTCTATCTCTCTCTAAAATAAATAAACATTAAAAAAAAAATTTTAATGGAGAAAATAAAAACTCAAGTTAATCCAATAAAAGACAAGAAATAAAAAGAAAGGAAACAAAATAGAAGGTAAATGGAAAACATTAAATAATATTATTTTGCTGGATAGTAAGCTATTCTCTCTGCGCTCCCAATCTATCCTCCTATATTATGTTTGTGTTGCTGAGTCTGGAGGTCTGCAAAGAGTGTTTTTCCTTTGGATTTATTTTAACTTATGTCAGTTTGACACAGCATTAAATGTTAACCAGCCTCTTGCTTGCTTCTGAGAACGTAAGGATTTCGCTTTTCCTTCAGATTCTCTTTGCCGATGGTGCCGTGAGCAGTAGTCCTGATTCAGGTTCTGTTTGTCCTCCTGGTGAAATGCCAACAAGCCCTCACAGCGGTGACTTTATGGACACGGCTTCTCAGCATAAATCAGAAATTATCCCATCTGAGATTGTCATCACAAAGAAAGGTAATAATTGAAGCCTTTCAGTTTATAATGGATTTAATAAGCCTTCAAATGCTCCATAAATGTTCATTATTGTTATTCTTTTACTTCTCATCTTTTCTATGAATATATTCATCTATACTCATAGACGCATATACATATGTATAAACTTTAATTGGAATCACAGCATTACACACTGTCATGAACGGCTTCCTTCTCGTGGTAGTAAATAACGAACATTTTCCTATGCCATTACATACACTTCCACATTAGGTCTAGTGCTGGGCTAGTGTTTTAGGGTTAGTTGACCAGATCGGTAATGTCAAGGTTCTAAGTAGGCATCTCTTTGGTTCTCTTGACTTTCCTCAGAGCTGCAAAGGCCCCAGGTTCTCATGTAGTAACCCTCAAAGCAAAACGCGAAGAGAGTGGACACAAGAACTTTCAAGGTTGTCTGTCTATCAGGGAGGAAAACATTTCTGGATTCCCCCACCAGAAGACCTTCCCTTATATCTCACTGACTAGACCTGGCCAGGGACCTAAGCTGGAAAAACAAGCATTTGACGTTTCTGACCTTTTTCTCAGGAGATGCTCACTACCTGTAGGGAAAAAAGAAGTCGGGTAACAGTTGAGTAAGCGATCAACAGTGTCTGCCATAGTCTAAATTATGAAATTGCTCTCCTCAGAGGTATTCTCGATTTACACCCCTACCTCCAGTGTTGTACGAAAATATTTCCTTCCTCATACCCTTGCCGATGCTGGATTTCCTCATTCTCTTAATCTTATTCCATTTGATAGATAATTAATAATCTTATTATTGTGTTAATTTGCATTTCTTTATTACTGGTGAGGTTGAATATTTAATAATTTTTTTCTTTATGAATTTTTCTATTCACATTTTTTCTTGTTTACCATTGGGAGGTTCATTATTTACATATTTATCTGTAAGAGATCTTTAGATGTAGGACATGTGTGTTTGTGTACCAGGCACAATTCTGAATACTTTAAAGTATTAAATCAGTGAATCCTCATAGCAACCCTGTGTGATATATATTTTAATAATCCCACTTTACAGATGGCAAAATTGAGACACAGAGAGGTTAAATAACTGCCTTGAGGCCTCTCAGCTAGTAAGTGGGAGAGCTGGGATTTGGATCTGGGCACCTGCGTTGCAAATTTTTCTCAATCTCTCATTTGATTTAAATGGTCTGAGACCAGGATTTAATCTTCTTTGTCAGTTTCACACACACACCCCTCCCCACCACCACCACAGTAACCAACGACCAAGAGGCAAATTGAGTTCCTTTTTTGGTTGCTCAAAATTTACCGAAATAGACTTTCCTTTGGTAGTAGCAAAAGGTCCTTGGTTGAAGTGAATGAAAGCATCCTCGTAGCTTTCAAACTCCCCAGCTCAAAGGCTCCTTCCTTTTCTGATAGGAGAGGACTTCATGTAAGGGTGGCCACTTTCCTTAGCACCCCACAGGGTTCCAAAGAGTTTCCACCTCCAGCATGGTGTGCTCCAGATTTCTTCAAAGCCCTCCCATCCGAGGTGATGCATTCACTTTAAAAACAAAAACAGGGGCACCTGGGTGGCTCAGTCGGTTGAGCGGCTGACTTTGGCTCAGGTCATGATCTCACGGTCCGTGAGTTCGAGCCCCAAGTGGGGCTCTGTGCTGACAGCTCAGAGACTGGAGCCTGTTTCAGATTCTGTGTCTCCCTCTCTCTGACCCTCCCCCATTCATGCTCTGTCTCTCTCTGTCTCAAAAATAAATAAACGTTAAAAAAAATTAAAAACAAAAACAAAAAAAAACAAAACAAAAAACAAATAGACTTTTTCTTTTTGAGAGAGAGAGAGAGAGAGAGAGAGTGCATGGGCAGGAGAGGGGCACAGGGAGAGGGAGAATCTTAAACAGGCTCCACACTTCAGCACAGAGCCCAGTGCCGAGCTAGATCCTACAACTGTGAGATCGTGACCTGAGCCAAAGTCAAGAGTCCAACACTCAACTGACTGAGCCACCCAGGTGCCTCTAGACTTTTTTAAAAAGTTTTTTAAAAATATTTATTTAGTTTTGAGAGAGAGAGAGAGAGACAGAGCGTGAGCAGGGGGAGGAGGAGAGAGAGAGGGAGACACAGAATCTGAAGCAGACTCCAGACTCTGAGTAATCAGCACAGAGCACAACTCGGGGCTTGAACTCACAAACTGTGAGTTCATGACCTGAGCCAAAGTCGGTCGCTCAACCAACTGAGCCACCCAGGGGCCCCATTAGACTCTGTTTTTAAGAGCAATTTTAGGTTTGCAGAAAAAATGTGCAGAAAGTACAGAATTCCTCCGTGCTTCCTCTCTATCTGGCTCACTGCTTTCCCTGTTTTAAACACATGTCATGGGGCGCCTGGGTGGCTCAGTCAGTTGAGCGTCTGACTTCAGCTCAGGTCTTGATCTCGTGGCTCATGAGTTCAAGCCCCACGTTGGGCTCTGTGCTGACGGCTCAGGACCTGGAGCCTGCATCAGATTCTGGATCCCCTTCTCTCTCCGCCCCACCCCTGCTTGTGTTCCGTCTCTATCTTTCAAAAAAATGAATAAACATTAAAAAAATTAATAAACACATGTCTTACAATTGATGAACCAATATTGATACATTATTATTAACTGAAGTCCATAGTTTGCATTAGGGTTCAATCTTTGATATGTACAGTTCTAAGAGTTTTGACAAATGCATAATGTAGTGAATCCTACCACTACAATATCATACAGAATAATTTTACTCCCTGTGGGAAAAAACAAAAACTCTGTGCTCTATTCATCTTTCTCCTCACCCTCTCCCAAAAACCAGTACCCGTGAGCCAACACTCTCTTTTTCCTTCCACCCAGGACCTTGGAACCACTAATCTACTTTCTGTTTCTATGGATTTACACATTCTGGACATTTC
Source organism: Panthera uncia (assembly GCF_023721935.1). Lineage (NCBI taxonomy): Eukaryota > Metazoa > Chordata > Mammalia > Carnivora > Felidae > Panthera > Panthera uncia. The sequence continues at coordinate 5,729,307 of NW_026057585.1, forward strand.
ATATAAACAGAAGCATACAATATAAGACCTTTTGTGACTGGTTTCTTTTTATCTAGCGTAATATTTTCAAGGGTCATCTATGTTGTAACTTGTGTCAGTACCTCATTTTTATAGCCGAAGAATATTCTCTTGTATGGATATACCACACTTTGTTTACACATTCATCAATGATGGACATATAGGTCGTTTCCACTTTTAGGAAATTACAAATAAAGCTGATGCAAACATTTCTGTACAAGTTTTTGTGTGGACAGATATTTTCATTTCTCTTGAGTACATAAACCAGGAGTGGAATTGCTGGAATAATAACTCTGTGTTTCTCGTTTTGAGCACCTGATAAACTGTTTTCCAAAGCAGCCGCCTTATTTTATTTTTCACCAGCATGTTGAACACTTTTTCATGTGCTTAGTGGCCATTTTTTACCTTCTTTGGAGAAATGTCTATTCAAATCCTTTCCCCAATTTTTTAATAAGTTATTCATCCTCTTATTATTGAGTTGTAAGTATACTTTGTATATTTTGGATACAACTTCCTTATCAGATACATGATTTGTGAATATTTTCTCCCATTCTTTGTGCTCTTTTTCTACATTCTTCATGATGTCTTTTCATGGTGTCCGTTTTGCTGAAGTCCAATGTATCTGCTTTTTTCCCCCTCTGGTTGCTTGTGGTTTTGTTATTATATTTAAGAAATTAGTGAATAATCCAAAGTCACAAAGATTTATTCTTATATTTTCTTCTAAGAGTTTTATATTTTTAGTTCTTGAATTTGGGGTTTTTAAATCCATTTTTATAGAACTTTTAAAAAATATTTATTTACTTTTGAGAGAGAGAGAGAGAGAGAGCATGTGCACACATGTGGGGAAGGAGCAGAGAGGGAGGGAGACACAGAATCTGAAGCAGGCTCCAGGCTCTGATCTGTCAGCACAGAGCTCAACGTGAGGCTCAAACCCATGAACCATGAGATCATGACCTGAGCCGAAGTCAGACATTCAACCAACTGAGCTGCCCAGGTGCCTCTTTATATAACTTTTTATACGACAAGAGATAGGGGTCCAGATTCATTTTTTTGAGTTTACTAAAAAACAATTATTTCCCCCATTGAATTGGTTGGCACCTCAGTCAAGAATCAATTAACCATCAATGGTAAGGTTTATTTTTGGACTCTTACTTCTGCTCCACTGATAAATATGTTTGTCCTTATGCCAACATCTCACTGTCCTGATTACTACAGCTTTATAAGTTTGAAGCTGGGAAGTGGGAGTCATCCATGTTCGTTTTACTTTTTTAATGTTGTTTGGACTACTCTGGGTCCCTTGCATTTCTCTATGAATTTTGGGGACAGATTGTCAATTTCTACAAAAGAGGCAGCTGGGATTTTAAAAAAAAAAATTTTTTTTAACGTTTATTTATTTTTGAGACAGAGAGAGACAGAGCATGAATGGGGGAGGGTCAGAGAGAGAGGGAGACACAGAATCTGAAACAGGCTCCAGGCTCTGAGCTGTCAGCACAGAGCCCGACGCGGGGCTCAAACTCACAGACCGCGAGATCGTGACCTGAGCCGAAGTCGGACGCTTAACCGACTGAGCCAGGCAGCTGGGATTTTTATAGAGATTCCACTGAACATGTAGCTAAATTCTGAGAGTATTGACATCTTAACAATATTGTCCCTAACTCATGAACTTGGGATATCTTTCCACTTATTTAGAACTTCTTTAATTGCAATCCATACTGTCTTATAGTTTTCGGTGTGCAATTATTACGATTGTTTTGTTAAATTTTTCGTGTCTTATTCTTCTTGATCCTATTATAAATGGAATTGTTTTCTTTATTTTTGGATTGTTCATTGATGGTGTATACCAATATAATTGATTTTTTTGTTTGCATTTTGAGCTAGTATCTTAAAATCTTGCTGACCTTTCTTATTCTACCCTTTTTTTGTTTTGCAGCAACTCTGGAAATAAGATCCTAACCCCCAGTGTTTGTTGTTGTTGCTGTTATTGCTGTTTGTTTAGTGACTTTACTGAACTTCTTCTTGTGAATCTCTTTCCTTTGTCCTGTGTAGCTACTGAAGTTTCTGCTCTGTTAGCCCAGTGGTCAGGTAGTGATTAGGCAGGGGTTCCCTTACATACCTCAAACCAACAAGTCTCCCAGCTTTTGCCAAGGGGATGTGTGTGCTTACTGGGGCATTCCTTCATCGCTCTCGCAGTTTAGACCCTAGCCTTAGCCTCAAACTCAACCCGTGTTTCTCAGGTGTTTCTTGGACATGAGTACAATCCTGCATGTACATGTGGCCTTCTAGATTCCTAGGAAAATGACAGAGTTTTTCAAAGTCCCTTTGGTCATCTCATTCTCTAGCTTTTCCTTTTAAGTTTTTAGGTCAGCCTCTTTTTTGCCCCAACTGTTACTGCTGCCTTAGACAGCCACGTTGTGAACAATCGCCACTGACTTTTTCAGCAGGAGCCCCAGGAAAAGGTGGTTTATAATGAGCGAATTCTGACCCAGGTCAGGGTGAGGATTTTCAGGGAGTTTTCAGAGAAGTGAAACAATGACAAGTCTTTGGGAATGGGGCTTTTAGAGAGAATTGCAGGCCTATCTGCCCCCTCCAGTGGCTGCCAGATTGTCACAGCTACTGTAACTCCAAGGCTACTGTTTTTCAAGGTTACTGCAGAGTTGGAGATGGGGTGGAGGGCATGGAGGGGGTTGGGGGTGGGTGCGGATGGAAGGTGAGAATTGGACAAGTTATAACAACACAAAGCAGTTATTCTTACTGAGATGCAACTGTTTTCTTGAATTGTTTCTTGGATTGTTGCAATTCTTTGGTTTATATCCAGAGTTCTGAAAGAGTTGACTTTGATCATTTTTTCCCAGTGCTCTCACTGTTTTGATGGAAGAATGGTTTTTTGAAGGTCCTTTCTTGCCATTCCAGAAGTACTTCTCCCATCTCACAAGAAATACTCTTTAGTATTTTCTTTATTTTTAGCTCTAAATATTTTCTAATTTCCATAATGACCTCCTTTTTGACCCATAATGTTTTTAAATTTCCAAAACTATGAAGTGTTTCTAGGTTTTTTTTAATAATTGATTTTTAACTAATCTTTTGAAATTTGTCAAAACATGATGTATAGCCTCATATATGGGCAAGTGTTGTAAAAAGTCTGTGTGTGATTGGAAGGGCATGTATCCTATAGTTATTGAGTATAGTGTTCTCTTTGTGTCTATTAGATCAAACCTGTTGGTTGTGTTGTCTGGTCCATTTTCAAGTTCAGCAAACTTCTCTGCAAAGGACAAGATAGTAAATATTTGACTTAGACCTGGTGAGCTGCATTATCTCTGTCACAACTACTCAACTCTGCCCTTATTACACAAAAGTAGCCATAGACAATACATAATCAAATGAGCATGCTGTATTGTGTTTACATAAAACTTATGAACACTAAAATTTGAATTTCATGTAATTTTCACGTATCACAAGATATTATTATTCTTTTGATTTGTTAATTATATAGAAACGTCAAAAGAAGTGTTACTACACAGACTATACAAAAACATACAGCAAACCATATTTGCTCTACAGGTCAAATTTACCAACCAGTATTGTATAACTTCACAGATATTTTTAATCTGCTGTAACAATTTGTTTCAGCAGAAGTATGTTTAAATAAGGGTAGAATAGTCTACTCAGTGCTATACTCCTTATAATTTAATCTTTACTTCTTTATTTCTGAAATTATTACATCTTTTGAATAGTTCTGTCCAATTTTTCTTTATATACTTTGGGGGTATGGTTTTAGATACTTATAAATTTAAAAATTATAATATCTTTGTGGTGAATTTAACATTTTATCAGTATGCAGTGGTTTTTTGTTCTAGGATTCTTTTTTGCCCTAATGTCTATTCTATGAGGGCAAAATTGTATTTTGCTTACCTTATTATATTATTATATTATTATAGACACACCAACTATTAATCCCTTTACAGTGTAACTTTTTCATATTTTATTTTACTTTCTGTGGTTTATGTTTAAATGTATGTCTTGTGAGCAACTTATAGGGTAATATTTTTAAAATTCAGTTTGATAATTTTTGTCTTTTTACCGGAGCTTCTAATCCATTTATCGTATAACAGATAGCTTCCCAAAAAATGTGTTTATGTTGTCTTCATCCTTTGATGATAATTTCACTGGGTACAGAATTCTGGATTGACAGATGTTTTCTCTCAGTATATTCACAAAAATTCTCTATACTCTTCTTGCTTCCAGTGATGATGTCGAAAAATTGGCTGTCAGTCTAATTGCTATTGCTGTGAAGATAATCTAACTGCCTTGAATATATTTTCTTTTTTATTTTAATTTCAATACAGTTTAGCTGGGTGTGGATTTCTTTTTATTTATCCAGTTAGTATACATTGAGGTTCTTAAATCTCTGGGTTAATATCTTTCATTGATTCTGGAAAGTTCTCAATAGTTACCTCCTCAAATATTGTTTCTGTTCCTTTTTTTCTCTTCTTTTAGAATTCTAATTAAGCATGTATTAGAGATTTTTACCTCTCTTTTATTATTTCTATCGCTTTGACTCTCTGAGATTCATTCGAAATAATTTCTACAGGTCTATCTTTCAGTGCTCTTTTAATGCTCTGGAAATAGAAGTAAGTCCAAATTAAATCCTAGGGCAATGGTATCTGTCTTATTTGGGTCTTCCCATTAGCTGAGTCTGCATATTAGTCCAGGTTTGATGCTCTGATGCACATTTCATACTCTGACTCTGAGGAATCTTCCAAGAGTTAACAATCCTTTACTATCTTTTCTTGTAATTTGCTTCTGGGTCTGAATTCACTTCATCATTGAGGTTTGATAACATGGGAAAATTTCATCTACAGATCACTTATTATTATTTATACAATGGAGCAAATCTATCCTGAAAAAGGGATTGAGACATTATTCAGAGTTCCTTGAGGGCTTTTTCATTACTGTCTTCCAAATAGATCGTGGTAGGGAGGGATAGGGATGAGATATGCATCAGATGATTATCAATGGAGTAGTCGAACTCTACAAATCCTCTCCCCTAGTGAGAGGCCAAGGATATATGCCTGGTTGGTAAAGTTCTCCAGATCCAGGGCTGAAGAAAGCTGTCTCCTATCTGTGACTAACAAAATGACAAAATCAGGGGAATGAAGAGTTAAAAATCTCATATAATGCTAGAGTTAAGTAAGTCAAAGAAGGAGTCAAAGGTAGGGAGCAAAGGTAGGCTTTAAAAACCAGGGTACAGAGCCCCAAATCTGGAATCCAGGGAGCTATAAGCAATACTCAAAGGTATACAGCAGTTGACCAAATAGGTATTGTGCCATAGAGGGTGAGCTGTATATGCACGTGTCTATTTGGGGAGAGGTGGTGGGAATCCAGCCAAGGTTCAAGTGCATGACTTGATATATTTTTCCACTTGAAAAATAATATAACTGATGAATACTACATATAATTTCTATGCCACAGTGTCTGAGGTAGTTTACAGTGTGTTAAAACTTAGTAATTTATGTAATTGATATTATAGTTACATTGTGTTTGATTTTACTTGAACTTCTACAGGAAAAAGTCACAAAAATCAGTCATCAATGGCACATAAGAATGAAAGCCATGAACCTCACCCAGAGACGGTTCAAGCAGTAACTCCTGCAGACGTTCATGTAGGCACCTGGTTTACAACCACACCTGAAGGAAATCGGATTGGCACCAGAGGACTGGAAAGAATCGCAGACATGACCCCATTATTATTCTTTAAGGCCACAGATCCTGTCAGTGGAACGGTATGGCAACCTATTGTATGTTGCAAATTTTTATAAGTCATTAGAGTTCTGAAACACATAGAAGAGTGCCTGGCAAATAATTAGTTTTCTGTAACTGGTAACTAGATGGATGGATGAACACACGGACCCGTCTTCCCAAACACAAAAACACTGGGTGGTTTATTTGACTAACATAACGTGCCATGAAATAATAATTTTTGAAATGGGAAACAGATCATGAATGTACCACTTTTAACACTTGGAAGATTGTGTCACGTGTTTCTTTATGTTGAGTGTATTTGTGTGTATGTCTTATCTTCTAGAAGTTGAGGGGCTGTGCTTGGTTCCTACTTCTTTGTGTGCAGCTGCAATGAATGGTAGAAATTTGCTCGTGATCCTTGACTGCAAAGTATGTATGGTATATTTAAGGAGATACTCACATTAAATAATTCAAGAATTTAGTAACACTCCAGAGCAACTGTACAAAAGATTTTATTTGTGGCCTAAGAATAAGTGACAAATGAGTGGTATAGAAAATAATGGTTTGATTAATGATAAGAAATCAAAACTTCTGGGATGAACGGTAGCACCTTCTGTGTGCCGGGATTTCTGTTAGGGATTTGGGGTTTTGTGTACACTATCTCATTCAGTCTTTGCACCAATGAATATTATATGACACTGATGAGGAAATTGGGCCTCCGCAAGTTAAGTAATGTGGTCAAGAATATATCCAGGAAGTGTTGGATTCCACTTGGGCAGCTCTTAGCTCTTTCCGCATCTGCCTCAGTTGCAGAGAGTTGCTTTGCCTGACTCACATGGTTCCAAGGTAGCTGCGTGCAGTGACTGAGTGAGGCAGGGGTATGCCAATCTGGCTCCTGCTACCAGACTTGGGACACTGGGGCAGGGGATACTGGCTCCCGAGCTCCTGCCAGTTGACTGAGGCTTTGTCAGGTCTGTGCCACAGCTCAGCTTCTGCCTCTGCCCATTCATGCTTCCTTCCCCTTCCTTTCACAGATGGTGTCCAATTGGCAATAATAGCAATTTATATAATACATATTTCAATCATGGTGTTCAATTGGCAATAATTGCAAATTATATAATATATAATTCAACCATTGAGTATTTTCTAACTTGTACTGTCCTAACTGTAAGGGCCACAATATTTCACCAAAGAGTCCAGATGGGTGTGAGAATGGGTTTATCAGCTGTTTTTTGACTCAAATGTCTGGGGCTGTTGGAAGCAGATGATAATTGCCTTCTTATCTCTTTATAGTAGGCATAAATCACTATATATGAGAAAGAAATGTACACTATTCATTATTTTAGGTTCTTATCCTTGGAACTCTCAACCAGTATGTACAATGAGGAATACTTCTGCAGAACATGGTGGTTAAGAGCATGATTCACCTTCTGTTCTGATGACATTAGGCCAAGATTGGCATAGGAAAGGCAGCCTCAGCAGGCCATGCTTACTTTAAACCTATAATTTTCAAGGAGGCAGAACCTGGGGTCATGTTCCCAGACAGAACTTGGCCAGGCCAGTCCTGATACTAACTTTTCATTCACAAATACATGACAATGGAAGGAGCATCGATGTTCAAGTCAAACAACCTTAGTCGACACCAGCCCTGACATTTGCTGAGTGACCTTGAGCAAATTTCTTAACTTCTCCAAGCCTAACTTCCATCATCTACAAAATGGGGATAGCATTGCCCACCTCCTAGGAATTGTTGTAAAGCTTTGTCAAAGTAGATGAGATAAAACTTTAGCTTATAAACAGATAACCAGGATTTTGATGATATTCAATGAGGCATAAAAATAAACGCACTTGGGATTAACCCACCTGACCAAATGATCATGCTCTGCCTTTGTATGTTCAGGTCATGATAACTCGAGAAGACAGAGTGATCATTGTGGAAAAGAAAGATGGTACGCGGATAGTGGATCATGCTGATGGTACCAGAATCACAACCTTTTATCAAGTTTATGAAGACTGTATTACTCCTCCGGATGATCAAGAAATAAGTAAGTTATCCTTTGCTTTTGCTTTTTTATTTTGAGAGCGAGAGAAAGAGAGAGAGCATGAGTGGGGCAGAGGGAGAGAGAATCCCAAGCAGGCTCCATGCTCAGCACAGAGCCCAACATGGGGCTCAATCCCATGACCCTAGGATCATGACCCGAGTCGAAATCAGGAGTTGGTCACCCAGCCCACTGAGTCACCCAGGTGCCCCAAATATTTGATGTCTTTAGAATAAGACAAGGAAGAGCCTCACTGCTCTTATTAACACACACAGGAAGAATATTTTTTTGAAGAACTCTGTCAACCAAAGAGTGCGTGCGCAGTCAAGAGCAGAGCCTCTTAGGTCCTGCTGTTACAATCTTTACCCTCAACAGACACGGGAGTGATAAAAGCCCTAGCTGGCTGTAGATAGTATTGGCACCTTTTTCTATTTTCACCACGAAAACCTAGATTGGTCTAGATTGGTGGCAATCAAAAGTAAATAATCATGACTCAATTGCCCTGGACATCAGCGCTCACACCTGTTTCCATTAATCCTTAAGGAATCTGATCTGCATACAGGTGACCTCAGGTCCTCCTTCAGTTCTGAACACGCCTCTCATCAGAGAGATGGTGTGAGAGAAAAACAAGCGGGGGCTCGAACTCACAAACTGCAAGATCATGACCTGAGCCAAAGTCGGATGCTTCACCAACTGAGCCACCCAGGCGCCTCTTAAGATTTTTAAAGACAAATTATTCTCTGACTCCCTTTTCTTTAATTCCAGAGTTTATTTGTTCAGTGCATTAAGTGCTTCATTAAATGTCGCCAAATTAAGTGCGACAAAATTGGCAAGTGAATGGGAAAAGAACAACCTTCCTACCCCACTGGTTAGAGGGAACATTAGAAGAGCCACCGGAGAGGGCAATTTAATGTGCCTATCATACGATGCACTAACTCCACTTCTCTTCCTCTTACTACACACTCTTACACACTTGTCCAAGGAAATGTGTTCAGGGCATTACTTGCAAATCCAAGTCCAATATCAAAATACTGGTAAATAAATGGCCATCAACAGCAGAATAGGAAAATAGAAGGCAGTACAATCTTATAAAGGAATACTATACAGTAGTTAAAAGGAATGAAGTATATCCACACATATATAGCCACACACCTGTATATCAAGAGGGCTGAAGTTCTCAAAGCAATGTTAAGTACAAAAAAGTAGGTGCAGAATGATACATACAGTGATATATTATCTACGCATATTTAAAGCCCACAAAAGATTATACATTATTTTTGATACACATATTTATATAAAAGATAAAAATGGATTTCAAGAGAAAGGAGTAAACCCAGGGACCAGGAGAAAAGTGAACTTCAACTCACCTGTAATTTTTCTCTTGTATACGTATGAAAAATGTTGAAACAAATACGGTAAAACACTAACAAGTGTACCTTTTGATTGGTGAGTATATGAAAAATTAAATTATAGTTTATGCTCCTCTGGGTGTTTTCAATTTCTCAAAATAAACATAGTAGAACAAAATAGCACACTAAATTAAGTAGGAAGAGTTGTTCTGGAAGAACGACTCTGCGTTGACTGTGAGTGGACCACACACACCAGCCCTGTGGTGTGAGTCCTCAGCACCCATCCCCACCGCTAGTCCAGGGGCCAGGAGACAGGAACAAACCCAGCAGGTGGGCGTGTTTCCCAATGTGTGCATCCTGTCACATCTGCCTACCTTGCATTTGCTTGCAGCCGAAAGTCCTCAAACGGTCACCAGGCAGGTGAAGTGCATGCGAATCGAAAACGCACACTATGCCACTGTCATCACCAACTGCGAGGACAGTAGCTGCTGTGCCACCTTTGGGGACGGGACGTCTATTATCGCAAAACCACAGGGAACATATCAGGTGGGTCTGTGGGGAAATGAGGGTGCCAGAGACAAGCGTCCATTCAACTAAGAGAACCCACTCCTCTGGGGCGGTGAACATGCCTGCCATGTATGGCTGATGTTCCTTTTGTCTCATGTTCTTAGAACACATTTCTCAATCTCTTTTTTACTTGTTCACCTTCTTCTGACAATCCATTGCAGAAAGAAACAAAAACAAAACAAAACAAAACAACAACAATAACAACAACAACAAATGTCCCGCTTGTCTTACAATGCTTTGGCATTTTTGGATCAAGGTTTTAAACCAGAATGTAGTTGGTGGGGATCTTTTATGTGGTAGGTGGCAGGCACTGTTAGAAGCCCTCATGTGGTCTCTCCTGTGCCTACCCGACCGGCTTCACCTCCTGCGACCTCTGACCTCATTCATATTCTCCCGTCCTTCCCATCTCCAGCCCACCTTCACTCTACCTAATGTCCTGACAGGATGGGGGGCGGGGAGCATAAGGCCTGTGTGGTCCTAGGAGGGCAGTTTGTTCTTGAAGGGTCAGGGAGGAACACTGTTAGCAGCTCCTGTACCTCCCTACATTTCCCTATTAATCACAACCACCCAGTGTCAGCCTGCAGTTCCTTTAGCCTTAGAAGGATTTGCCCTTATCATTCTGCTTGCTGGAGACGAGACACAAGTGCCAGGATGTCAGACACAATGTCACCGGATGCTGAGAGCTCAAAGCCTGAAGATGATGGACATAGAGCTCATTTGTTACTATGGAAGCTGCTGAAGGCCAGCTCATTCTCCCCCCACGCCCACCTTTCTCTCCCTCTTCTTCCAGTGTAGACTGTTAGGGGGCAAGGCAGGTGCTGAAAGTGAGACGTGACTGTAAAGTGTTGCAGTTGGCCAAGGGGCGCAATTTTTCTTCTACAACATTCAGAATGTCCATTTTTTTCGGCAGATTGGCAGCATCCACAATCTAGTACCTTGTGTGCTACCAGAGGTCATGAGAATCCCCTAAGATTCTGTGATAAGGCCAGCTTTCGCCTTTTGTTTTTATCATAGTCCCAAACTCTAATGGTTACAACTATGAGGGCAAAGGAATTTTAGAACCAATGACAGTTGGCACTGGAGGAGGAGACCCAAACAGAAAAGAGATCCAACTTAGAGACATGGAGTGTCTGCCACTATTATGTAGTCACTTGTTCCTCCCAGGTTTGCTCAATCTCCCAAAACACAGCCGGAGAAAGGATTGGAAGGCCAATCACTCCTGATTGAGAAATACACAGACCTTAGTTCCCAACTGGAAAAAAATAAAACAACAACAACAACAACAAAACTCCAAATAAATTTACCAACACCTATTATAGTTCTCTAGTTGTATAGAACTGAAAGATGGCGTGCCTTCTGCACCCCCCACCCCCACCCATGGGTTGGTCATCACTTCCTCACTCACCAGCATTAGGACAATGGGCAGATGATAAGCGAAGCTGGATTTTGGGTAATGTATAAAAAGAGAGGTAGAGCTTGGTATTGTCCACCATTGTTCCTTAGCAGCACAAAAAGATTAACCAAAGCATCAAAGAAGAAGCAGGTATAACAGTTCGTATAGTCAGTATGAGACACTTCCAGAATGGTGGAGTAAGGACCTCCAGAAGTACACTACTCCATAAAAACAACTAGAAAACTGAAAATATTGTCAAAATCAACTTTTTCAGAATGCTGAAAATTAACCAAAGGATTACAACAATCAGAAAAACAAAGAAAGACGAAGACTCATTCTCAGGAAGTACAGCAAGATTCCTGGTGATTTCACTTGCCATAGTCCCCTCCCCTCCCCTAGCTTCATGGTAGCCTTGAAAATCAACACCCTCACATTCATGATAGCAATGAAAACCAGCATGCCAGTATCCACTTAAAGAGGAAGAATAGACTTAGAGCTCCCCAAAAGTCCCACCACAAAATATTGTCATTGTTGACCTGTCTGGCAGTTCCCTGGAAACCCCATTTGCAAGCATTGTCTTTGTTTCATCTGACTCTGAGCTTACTCACTACAAACAGACTTCTCCCCGAACAGTGGTAAGCTAACATTACGGCTGCCTGAAGTGGCAATAACAAAGAAGAATAAACAAAAACATTAAAAGCAACAGCTGGGGAGCAGAAGTCCTTAGAAGGCTTTGAAAAGCTCTGACATATTGCTTGGAATCATCCTCTACTGAGGGTTCGGTCTGCATGCTGCGGTATTTTTTCCAGTGTTCCAGCTGGAAGCTAGAGAAAGCTCACTCTACTTAGCCTTCACTCCCTGCTTATGCAGATCCTCTTTATCAGCAAGGGTGAAAGATTAGGGCTTTCAGAGTTATTTTCTGGGCATGCACACAGTCCTGCACGTGAATGTGGCTTTCTAGATTCCAAAGAATATGCGCTTATAACATGTAAAGATGTAATTTTCTTTAACACTAATAACACAAAGAGGAGAGGGGAGGAATAGAGCTATATAGGAACAAAGACTTTATATAATATTGAAATTAAGTTAGTATTAAGTACATGTAGATGATTATAAATTAAGACGTTATTTGTGATCCTCAAGAAACTTTAAGAAAATAACTGAAAATATATAGTAAAAGAAACAATAGGGGAACTAAAAGGGCACACTAGAAATATCTGTTTAAAACAAAAGAAAGCAGTAATGGATGAATTGAGAGGAAAAAGAAGCATAAGGCATATAGAAAACAAATGAAAATTGGAAGATGTAATTCTGACCTTCTCAGTATCAGTATCAGTATTGGAAACAATCCAATAAAAAAGCAGATATTGGAAGGATGGATTTAAAAACATGATCCAAATATATGCTCTTTACAACAGATACACTTATATGGTCAAAGACACAAATAGGTTGAAGGGAAAAGGCTGAAAATAGATATACCTAGATTAAGTAATTGAAAGGGAACTAGAGTGTCTGTGCTAATTCAGACAAAATAGACTTTACAATAAAATATTACCAGAGACAAAGAGGTTATGTTCTGATGAAAAAAGGATTAATCCATCAAGAAAACATAACAATTATAAACATATTAAGCACCGAACAACACAGTCCCTAAACACATTGTTATGGAACCAGACTAGATCACTGGTGGAAAAACCAAGCGGCACTCGGAGATCTTGATGGATCAGAGTTTTATTTTACACCAGCGGGCTCAGAGGAGGTCCTTCTCCAGAGATCTGAGTCCTGAGCACAAGCATGGGGGACAATTTATCTTCTGTTACTTCCGCATTCTGCATTAGTAGTAATTTGGCGCAGGCAAATTACTTGCCTGCAGGCAAGCAGGGCAGGAAGAAGAACCTGGAAGAGGAGTCTCTAGACCTTATGTTAGTCCCGTGGGCCATCATATGGTACAGAACTTTACTTATTTTCCCAACAACATGAATAATTCCAGAGTTGTACATTATACAATTTAAAATGTCTTATTTTAAATGGTAAAGACTGGCATAGTTAAAAGAAGAAATAGACCATTCAACAATAATTGGAAGCTTTAGTAGCCCATTTTCAGTAATAGATTGAGCAATATACCATAAAAGTGAAGGATAAAAGAAAAATAAAAGACTTAAACACCAGAATAAGCCAATGAGACCCACTAGACATCTATAGAACACTCCACTCAACAACAAAATGCGTTATTCTCAAGTGCACATGGAATATTCTCTAGGAAAGACAATGTGTTACACCACAAAACAAGTCTCAGTAGATTTAAAACATTCAAAATCATACAAAATATGTTCTACCACCACCATGGAATTAAATTAAAAATCAGAAAGAAGTTTGGGGAATCCACAAATATGTGAAACTTAACACAGAGAAGAAATCACAAAGAGATTTCTTTGAGATGACTGAAATTAAAAGCTTAACATACCAAAGCTTATGCAATGCAGCTAAGGCAATGCATAGAGGAAAATTATAGCTTTATATGTCTAAATGTGTATACTAAGAAGATTTCAAATCAATAACCTAAACTTCCACCCTAAGAACCTAGAAAAAAGAAGGGAAACTAAAAGCAAGCATATAGAAGTAAAAAATAGATAAGAATAGAAATAAATGAAAGAACAGAATAGAAAAGGTCAACAAAACCTTTAGCTAGACAGAGAGAGAAAGAGAGAGAGGGGAGACCCAAATTACTAGATTTAGGAATGAAAGAGAAAACATTTTTATCCTTACAGAAATGAAAAAGATTATAAGGAAATACTACGAATACCAACAGATTAGATACCATAGATGAAAAAGATAAATTTCTGGAAAGGTACAAACTACCAAAACTGAGTCAAGAAGAACTAAAAATTTAGAATAGACCTATAACAAATAAAGAGATTTAATTGGTAATTTTAAAGCATAACACGCAGAGAAACCCAGGTCCAGATGGCTTCACTGGTGAATTCTACCAAATATTTATGGAAGAATTAACATTGAATAATTTTCCCAAACTCTTCCAATATATAGAAGAGGAGGAATCACTTCCCAACTAATGCTACCATGTACATATTACACTGATATTACAACCAGACAAAGTCATCACAAGAAAACTCCAGACCAATGTTTATTATGAACATAGATAAAAATCCTCAAGAAAATGCTAACCAACTGAACCCAGCAACATGTAAAAAGGATTATAAATTGTCACCAAGTAGGATTTATCCCCGGAATGCAAGGTTGGTTCAAGATGAAAAAAATCAATCAATATAATATACTATATTAATAGAATAAAGGACATAAACCATATGATTATCCAAATAAGACTCAGAAAAAGCATTCTACATAATTCAAACCCCTTTCATGATTAAAAAAAAAAACACCTCAAAGCGGTAGGAATAGAAGGAAACTTCTTCAACCTGATAAAGGGCATCTACTAAAAACAAACAAACAAACAAAACAAAACAAAACAAAAACAACACCATAGCTAACAAAGAGCATCCTTATTGGTAAGATTTCCCCTAAGATCAGACATGGGACATGAGTGTTTGCTCTCACCCTTCTAACTCAACATTGTACTGATTGCTATAACCAAGACAATCAGACAATAAAAACAAATAATGTGCAAGCAAATTGGAAAGAAAGAAGTAAAAGATTTTCTTTTTTTTTTTAAGATGATGAAAAAATGTATTTAAAAAATTCTTAGGAATACAATCCACCAGGAATTCAATGTACACACACACACACACACACACACACCATTAGAACTAATAAAAGTTCAGCAAGGTATAAGATCAATATACAAAAATCAATTGTATTTTCTTTTTTTTTTTTAATTTTTTTTTAACATTTATTTATTTTTGAGACAGAGTGAGACAGATCATGAATGGGGGAGGGTCAGAGAGAGGGAGACACAGAATCCGAAACAGGCTCCAGGCTCCGAGCTGTCAGCACAGAGCCCGACGCGGGGCTCGAACTCACAGACCGCGAGATCATGACCCAAGCCGAAGTCGGCCGCCTAACTGACTGAGCCACCCAGGCGCCCCTGTATTTTCTACATTAACAATGAACAATCCAAAATTGAAATTTATAAAATAATTCCATTTAAAGTAGCATCAAAAGAAATAAAATACTTCTGTTCCACAAATGGCATTGGGAAAACTGGACAGCTACATGCAAAAGAATGAAATTCAAGCACTTTCTTTCACCATGCAAAAAAAATAAACTCAAAATGGATTAAAGACCTAAATGTGAGGCCTGAAACCATAAAAATCCTAGAAGAGAGCACAGGCAGTAATTTCTCTGACATTGGCTCTAGCAACATTTTTCTATATATGTTTTCTGAGGCAAAGGAAACAAAAGCAAAAATAAAATCTTCGGATGACATCAAAATTCCTTCTGCACAGTGAAGGAAATAATCAACAAAACTAAAAGAAAACCAACTGAATGGGAGAAGATATTTGCAAATGACATATTTGATAAAGAGTTAGTATCCAAAATATATAAAGAACTTACACAACTCAACACACACAAAAAACAAGTCATCCAATTTAAAAATGGGCAGAAGACATGAACAGACATTTTTCCAAAGACAACATCCAGATGGCCAACATGTACATGAAAAGATGCTCAACATCACTCATCATCAGGGAAATACAAATCAAAACTCTGATGAAATATCACCTCACACCTGTCAGAATGGCTAAACTCAGCAACAAAAGAAACAGCAAGTGTTAGTGAGGATGTTGAGAAAAAGGAACACTTTTGCACTGTTGGTAGGAATGCAACTGGTGCAGCCACTGTGGAAAACATTATGGGATTCCCTCAAAGAGTTAAAAAAAAAAAAACTACCCTACAATCCAGTAAATGCACTACTGGGTATTTACCCAAAAAATACAAAACCCCCAATTCAGAAAGATATTGCAGTGTTATTTACAATAGCCACATTATGGAAGCAGTTCAAGTGTCCATCAAGAGATGAATGGATAAAGAAGATGTGGTATATATACAACTGAGTATTACTCAGCCGTGAAAAAGAATGAAATCTTGCCATCTGCCACAACATGGATGGATCTAGAAAGTATAATGCTAAGTGAAATAAGTCAACCAGAGAAAGACAAATACCATCTGATTTCACTTATATGTGGAATTTAAGAAACAAAACAGATGAACATAGGGGGAAAAAAGAGAGAAAGACAAGACAAGAAATAGACTGTTAACTATAGAGAACAAACAGATGGTTACCAGAGGCAAGGGGGTAGGGGATGGGCGAAAGAGGTGATGAGAATTTAAAAAAAAGGAATAAAATACTTAGAAATAAATTTAATAAGAGAAGTATAAGACTTAAACACTGAAAACTACAAAATATCACTGAACAAAATTAAAGAAAACTTAATAAATGGAAAAACATTACATATTAAGTTTATGGAAGACTTAATCTCGTTAAGATTGCAGTACTCCCTACATTCCTCATCAACATCCAAGCTGCCTTTTTTGCAAAAATTGATAAGCTGATACTAAAATTCTTATGTAAATTTGAGGTACTCAGAATAACCAAGACAATCCTGAAAAAGAACGAAGTTAGATGACTGACACTTCCTGATTTTAAAACTTACTGCAAAGCTATAGTAATCAAGACAGTGTGGTTCTAGAAAAGGATAGGCATTGGGGCACCTGGGTGGCTCAGTCGGTGAAGCATCGGACTTCTGCTCAGGTCACGATCTCACACTTGGTGGTTTTGAGCCCCGCATAGGACTCTGTGCTGACAGCTCAGAGCCTGGAGCCTGCTTCGGATTCTGTGTCTCCCTCACTCTCTGCCCCACCTCTGCTTGCATTTTGTTTCTCTCTCTCTCTTTCAAAAATAAAATAAAAACATTAAAAAAAATTTAATAGAATAAGGATAGGCATATAGATCAATAGACTAGAACTAAGTATTTATTTATTATCAACCTGTGGTCCATAATTTTTTTACAAGCATGCCAAGATAACTCAATGGGGGAAAGAATAGTCTTTCAACAAATGGTGGATAAAGTTGGACCTGTACCTCACTCTACACACAGAAATGAACTCAAAAGCAGCAAGGACTTAACTGTAAAAATGCAAATTATAGACCTCTTAGGAGAAAACATTGTGCAAATCTTCATATCCTTGAATTTGACAAGGGCATCTTAGATATGACACCCAAAGCCCAAGCTTTGTCAAAGTGAAAAAAAGTGTGTTTTAAAGGACACCACCCAGAAAGTGGAAAGACAACCTATAAAATGGAAGGTATTATTTGTAAATCATATATGATAATAGTCTAGTATCCAGAATATATAAATAACTACTACAACTCAACAATAAAGACTAATAACCCAATTTTTTTTAATGGGCAAGGATTTGAATAGACATTTCTCCAAAGAAGATATATACATGACAAATAAGCACATGAAAAGATGCTCAACATCATTAGTCTTCAGGGAATTGCAAAAATTCAACGATGAAATACCACTTCCCAACATGACTAGACTACAAAAGACAGACAATAATAAGTGTTAGGGAGGATGCAGAGAAATTGGAACCCTCATGCACTGTTGGTAGGAATGCATAATGGTGCAATCCCTTTGGAAAACAGTTCCTCAAAAAGTTAAAAATAGAGTTATCATCTGACTCAACAATTCTACTCCCAGGTAGATATCCAAGGGAAATTAAAATGTAGGTCCACTCAAAAGCTTGTATACAGATGTTGATAGCATTGTGAATAATAGCAAGATTGTGAAAATAACACGTGTCCATCAACTCATAAGTAAACAAAATTTGATATATCTAGACAATGAAATATGATTCATCCATAAAAAAGAATGAAGTAGTGATACTACGACATGGATGAGTCTTGAAAATATTATGCTAAGTGAAAGAAGGCCGACACAAAACGTGTCCTAGTGCATGCTTCCATTTGTATGAAATGTCTTGAATATTCAAGTTCATAGAGAGAGCAGTCCATAGCCACTGGTTTCCAGGAGCTAGGGACAGGAGTGATGCAGAGTGACTGCTCGTGGTTGTCACGGTTTCTTTTCGGGATGGCGAAAATGCTCTTAAGTTACGGATAATGTTTGCACAAGTTTTTGGATAAAGTAAAATCCACTGAGTGTATACTTTAAAAGGGTGAACTTATGGTATGTGAATTATGTCTCAAAAATGAGTCTATCTGAACCACACATCTTTACATGAAAGCTAATACTTAAGGACTGTGTCAGCCACCAGAGGAATGGGGACAATTAAAACCTCCTAAAAGCATTTGTCCCGTAGCTTCTGACTCTCTTCGACTTACTTCTTGCCCAAGAACATGAAGGATTCCAGACATTTTGAGTAGAGGCAAGTGTGTTTATTTCAATTAAAATATATCTTTATTATTTTCTTATTAAATATCTTAAATAAGAAGATGCCAAAAGAAATATTAAAGTGAGTAGATAAATTATGAGGACACAGAAGAAATTATATCTTAATTATTCAGTTTCCCTTTTTATCAGGGAGCCCTTCCCAAAGCTGAACTCCTCTCTTGGGTAATGTGTTTTTCCTGGAAACGAGAGTTTATGGCTAAGATCTATAGATAATTATTTCTCCTGAAATGATTTTCCAAATCCCTCAAATTTAACAAGACACTTCTAAATAATTCCTCTCTTTCTGTTACCCTTCTAGGTGTTACCTCCCAACACGGGCTGCCTTCACATTGATCGGGATTGTTCAGCTATATATTGCCATGAACCAAGCAGTGATATATACCATCCTTTCCAAAAACGTGAGCAGCTAAGAGCTAGCAGGTACATCATGAAGCACACATCAGAGATTATCTGTGAGGTCCTGGATCCTGAGGGAAATACCTTTCAGGTAAAGCGCACCATTAATGTGGAGTGAGAGGCTGGGGCTTTGCTTTTGAGATATTTCGACCAGAGAGCTTCCATTCAGCGTTATACCTTAGCTGCCTTGCGATTAGTTATCCACTTGCTGCCAATACTTAGCAAAAGCAGTAATGGATGCCAATATCTCTGCTTCTAAAGTGTACTTCCAAGGGTATAGAAAAGCCTAACAGTTGGGATGGTATAAACGTTAAAGCCAAATAAAGAATTCGAACGGAAGGGGAGGAATACTACTAAACATTTAAAATAATGCCAACAAGAAAGAAATGATGTGAGAATGGTCTGTATCCAGGCTAAAGCGAGAGAACCAGTTTGTTTGACTAGGCAGGGAATCCGTGGTGCGCAATATCAATTAGGGAAGATTCTAGTAGGTGTGAAGATGGGGAGGTGGACAGGTGCTAAGGTGTTAGATGGTAGAGCTCTCTCTTCTGTTTTTCTGTCCTTCCACACCACAGCTATAGCGAGGCCAGAAACTGGCAAACCATGGCCACTTGTCTATGTAGGCCCTTGAGAGAAAAATGACTTTCATATTTTTAAATGGTTGGCAAAAAGTCAAAAGGAGATGAATATTTCATGACACATAAAAATCACAGGAAATTCAAATCTCAGTGTCATTATACAGTTTTATTGGAACACAACCACGCTTATTTGTTCACACATTGTCTATGGCTGCCTTTGCATATAATGGCAGAATTGAGTAGTTGCAACAGACATTGTATGGCCTACAGTTCCTAAACTATTTACTTTCTGGCCCTTGACAGAAATGGTTTGCCAGCCCCTGCTCCAAGCGTTTCTCCTTGTTTTCACTCCTCACCCAAGATGGTGTATCAGCTAGTAGGTGGTGTAGTGATTTTCCAGATTTGGAGCCATAGCACAGAGTCCCCAGCTCTGGTTTGGTACGCAGACTAGCCCTGATCCAGCTTGTTTTTTTCTGTGCTAAATGAGAGTCTTTCCAGCATGAGTTCAGGCTGCTAACAGAGTTTAATTTGTAGCGAATTGAAATTGAACCTTATAGGCCTGAGCCCTCTAGGCTTTAAACACATGGGACATTCAGGCCAAACATTCTTCTAGGCACTGATACTCTTCTTGAACATCCCCTCCAGTGATCTTTTAGCCTGAACTACATCCCTTCCTGGAGAGACCCACACCAGATCTAAACAGTAGTAATGGCTAGAACATTTCTTCTCACGCTAAATCTGTTTCCCTTTGTAGTCTATTCATGAATCCCAGTTCCACACTTGCAACCACAGAATATGAACTTCTCCCACACTGCCACCTTCTTAATATTTCAAGACAACTATCAGATGGGTAGCCTCTCCTCAATGGTTAAATCCCCGGTTCCGTGAACCAATGCTCAGATAAGATTTTGAGTCCCTTGCGATCCTACTCACCTTACTCTGAGTATATTCCAGTTTGTCTTCATAGTCTAGGTGTGGTCTGTAAGTAGAGATGTTTTTGCTTTTATTAATGCCAACTGGACTTAGTGAGTATTACCTTGGAAATAAATATCTCTGGTTTTCTGGATATACCAACAGATCGCATGCTTTCTCAAATGAGACATGTAAGCTTTACGACATTTCTTTTCTTTAGTTGATTATATACTTTGTCCCGTAGGTAATGGCTGATGGTAGTGTATCAACTATGCTATGTGAAAACAATTTGGAAGATGATCCAAATGAAAAAACTGAAGGCTATGATAGTTTATCATCTACTCACGTTTATAAGAATCATCTGCAAATCTATGGTGAACATGTACCCAGGTAGCATGATAAAAATAATACCATGACCTTTATTTAAAATTTTAAGTTTCAGGAGCATTTTAACTGAATACTTCACGCGATTCAATTTTATTGCTTCAAATAGGTTTTTTGTCATTTATGCTGATGGATCAGGAGCGGAACTTCTTCGAGACAGGGACATAGAAGAATACCTATCCTTGGCATACGGGGAATCAACTACTGTAGTTCTCCAGGAGCCAATACAAGAACAGCCAGGTAGGGAATGCAGAATGTCTGGAAGTCATTGTGTCTCCTTACCAGCATCCAGCCCCCTTATCCAGTCCACCCCCACGTCATCTCTACTTTCTCCCTTTCTCTCCCTTTTCAACTCTACTTGCCACATCGCCATGTCAACCTGTTTATACAGCTACTTATGCTCACTCCAAGCTTTATCTGGGCATCAACGTATGTAAAATGTATATAAGCCCCTCTCCTACCTGTAAGCAGATCTGAATTGAATCGGAGTTTAGGTATGGTAGGCATGTATCTATGATCCTATTTATGTGTTCCTTTCATCTGGCTAGGGGAAAAAAAAAAAAAGAAAAGTGAGATATCACTTGTAAGTTCTTTTTTTTTTTGAAGGTGTTGCCTTGATGAACTTAATATATTAAGAAAAGAAAATACGTTTGATATGTGAGTTAGAAAGTCAGCCTGAAATATGAGATAAGTTATATATATAATTATATTTATTGTATATTTATACTGTTCTCATCAATTTCAAAGAAATCAGTGTGTGGCTAAGGGTTCGAGATACGTATTGCATTAAGAAAGCATCATCGGTGTATGTTATATGTGTATTTAAACAGATATAAACGTGCATATTATCTGTGAATGAAACCAATGGATTGTGCTTAGGTTCATGTTTCGTCTTTTCTCTGGTGGTATATACTTTGCACTCATTTACGAATATGCCTGCATCTGTGCACTTATATCTTTTAGTGTATCAATGCACGTGTGCATGATAAAATAAACTTTGTGAATGTGGGGAGTGGGGTGCTCTGATTGGTTGTGCAAGGCTTCATCACAGATTGCTCTGTTAGTTATTTAGCATCTAGATAACCCAGCATGTGCCAAACACACTGGCTGGGTGTTAAGAATACAGTGAGAGCTAAGACAGCGTGGACCCTGCTTTCATAGTGCTTAGAGTTTAATGAGAGGATAGGCATTAATTATATAGTCACACAATAACTGTGATTGTGTGATTATAAATTGGGGTAAGGTCTGTGAGGGAAAGGAATATGGTTCTATGAGAGCATTAACAGAGGAACCTGCTGTAGTCTACAAGGCTTCCCTGAAGACACTGGCACCAAGAGCTGGTGGATAAGTAGCAGCTAATTAAAATAGGAGGGAGAGCCTTCTTGGAAGAGACAGTACAAAGCAGAAAGCAAAAAGCCTTGGAGAACCGGGAGAAAAATGCTGAAGTGGCCAGGGCACAGAAGGAGGGGATAGTGCAAGTTAGGGCAGGGTGAGAAAACACCGAGGACTCGGGTTTGTCCTGTGAACAGTGGGAAGTCAAAGAAGAGTTTAAACCATGGACTAACATAATCAGTCACTCTGACTGCTAGCGGGAGGTTCACTCGCAGAGTAGAGCTGGGTAGAAAAGCTAGTTGTTGCTCTAGCCCAGAACAGCATCTCTCAGAGGCAGATGATCCAAGGTAGGTCAGCGGGTAAGCTCAAGTGAACCGACAGGACTTGGAGGTGGTTTTTGAAGAATAGTAAGGTGTCAATGAATAATTCCAGGTGATCTAAACCCAGTCTCTAGGTGTTACAGTGGCCAAAAGCCTTACTTTACTTGTTAGATTGTAAGCTTCTTAAGCATAATCACTATGTCTCACTTATCAAAAAGCTCGCTGAATTTAGTGAAAACCTATTGAATTCTCAGAATGTATTTGATAGAGAAATGATCCACTGATAACTCTCTTTGAACCAGGTGCCCTGAGCATCACTGTCCTTCGCCCTTTCTGTGAAGCATCACCATGGCTAATGAAGAAAGAATTAGATACAATTGTTCCTCCGAATCTCCAGTCAAGGTCATGGGAGATGTTTCCCTCAGTCGAGGTATAAATTTTTTCTGCTGCAAAGTCACTACACTATTGCACATCTATTTCATCAATGGATTGGAGTCTCCAGTCTTCTCCCATATATTCGTATATTTTCATTCTTACATAAACTGTTCATGGGCTCGGGAGTTTTATATTTGAAGACTTTTAACATTTGTAGATTTTGGAGAAATACACCTGACTAGCTTTATTTCTTTTAGCCTGTGTTGCAGGCTCAAACGTCTTCCTATAGTATGGAAATACCCACTCTAAGTAACACGTGTTATACCTCTCCTATCATGGAATTACTGATACTATGCAATACAGAAAACTTTCCTTCTCTCATTTCTTATTTGTTAGTTTTAACACCCAACTTCAGGTCTCCTTTTTTGCCTAATTTACTAATGCATGAACTGAAGCACGTAAGAATGATGTGAAGGATTATACAAAGGATATGCAACTACAATGATAAAAAGTAAACGTTGTGATTATGTCAGATTAGAGAAGCTCCATCGAAAGTCTTTTTAAAGAATGGAAGAAAAGGTCTTAGAGATCTTGAGCAAGAATCATGAAGTCCTACACCTTGCAAGACTTGACACTTGATTTTGCAAGCCATTTGTGTAATAGGCCCAGTATATTGTTAGATGATAAATTATTAGATCAATGAGGACATTGACAATATGATCAGAGAGACATTCACGTGTTGGGTGGGGAGGCCAACGTTTTTTGGTTTATGATGATTTTTGTCCCCCTGCACAACCTTGTAATAGGAAGGGCACAGACAATGAACACTTAAGGTAACAAAGACCTCTGAGTCCTATTTTTTAATTTGGCAGCTATAACCAACACGATGAGTGAAAAGCATCTGAATTCTAGTCCTGAGTCTACCAATTGTTAATGTGGGATAGGGGACAAGCCACACTGGACCTCTACTTCCATATCTGAAAAATAGAAAGGCCACACCAAATGACTCGCTAAGGCTATATCCAGGTTGAAAGTAGTGCTTCACGACAAATAACATGCCACATCTGAGATTAATGAAAGAAGTTTATTCTCTTTCTCTGCAACTCCTATGGCTCTGGCCTTCTATGCCCAGTCACAGTGGCCCAGCCCAGGCAAGCCCCTCAGGGTTATCACTGACCAGGCATCAGAATGAATAGCAGTTTACAATGGAGGACATCAGGCACGCTACAGGACGTAGGGCATCAAAGCACACTACTCCTGAAAATCAATTACGAGGGTAACATAAAGCTGTGAGTCTAATCCGAGGCAGAACATATGTACCCCAAGAGACCCTGGGAAGACTCCGGAGGCATGCTTAATCTAGAGGGAGCTCAGAGACCACTCAGATCTATGGGATGATTTTTCTCTCTCAAAGAATCTCTCTAAGGTCAAAATGAACATGAAACCAGAAAGTGAAAGCCTAATTATTCCAGATGTCTTGGGCTGCTTCTGGGTAATAAGCAACAGTGCATTTACGCATTTTTCATAAGCTAGGCTACATTTCCATGATGCGACATTGCTTACTACTCCCCAAATGCTGTCCAGTGGGACAGCACTGGATAATGCTACAGGATTTTAATATATCCAAGTTCCCGGTAACGCATATAAAGAGGAAAGCATGCCCAGTTCTCTTACCAATTTCCCTTCTATCTGAGAAACATTTTGGGAGCAGGGATCGTATGTTTTTGACCACCGTATTCCCTAACAAGTGGTTCCTAGCATCGTGTCTACATAATAAGGACTCAGTTTAAAAAAAAAAAAAAAAAGCGAAAACATTCTGATTTTTTTGGTGCTTGTTTTGCTTCGTTTCGTTAACAGAAGAAGACTCCTGGACCTCCATTTGGCACTCAGATTTGGAAGGGCCTTGACACTGGGTCCAAACAGCTAGCAAGTGCGCCGGCCCCTATACTCAAGAGCCCCAGTGTTCTACAGATGCGCCAGTTCACCCAGCACGAGGTCATAAAAGAGGAGGTGAAGCAAAAGCTGCAGATTTCCCTTAAGGTAATGGAATCCGGGTCACCCGACCCAGAGGAATCAGCGACAGGGCAATCATTCCTCTTGGTTTCCTGAGGAATCTGAAATTATGTCACTGTACCAATATTTATCTAATGCGACAAAGGAATGTCAATTTTCCAGAGGGTAGGAGGTTGAGAAGTAGAAAATACTCAATGGTTCCCAGAAGGTATAGGAAGTATTGAGACCCTAAGGCACTGAAAAGATAGGTAACTTTTATATACGATTGCTATATAGTGTCCTCCTTCCCTCTTACTGTATGGGGAACTGGCTTTGTGACCTCTGGAAAAAAAGTACAGCTGCTTATTAATCTGCTACTTGTCCATGGAAGAAAAGGATTGTTGGTTTTCGGAAATGGTCTAAGAATTTGTAAATATATAGTTAATTGTGCACATCGTATCTATAGCATCTTCCTGTCTAGTTTGTCAACTGTCTCTGAACAGGATTATATATGTTTTGTTTATGGTTATATACCCAGCACCTGGCATACAGCGGGGGACGATTTATTTATGAAAATAGATGTTTATGGAAAAAGTAAAGTGTATTTCTCTTGGAAGCCAAGGCATAGACTAAGCCTAAACTTACATTCATAGACAGAATCATAAAGACTATCCTTGGAAAGGACTCTAGAAACCATCTAACCCAAGTCCGTACATTTTATTGATGAGGACACCGGAGCACAGAGCTAGAAGATGGGTCTCTGTGGCATCTCCATATAGTTCTAAGATCTTGTGGCCCTCAGGCTTTGTTTTTGGACATTTCAGGTCTTTGCTCATTAATGTAATCAAGGAAAAGGTTTTCCAGATTGCTCGACCAGTAACTGGTTTGTTGAGCACTGGGAACTTACATACTCTTACCTTTTCAGTAGTATTTCAAGTTGATGTTCACAGTTTTGGTGTTTCTGCCTCGTTTCGGTTTTTTATTGATTTATTTTATTCCGCTGACTTAGGATTATATAAACCATATTCTAAAGAAAGAAGATGAGCTACAGGAAATGACGGTTAAGGATTCCAGAACCGAGGAGGAAAGAGGCAATGCTGCAGATCTCCTCAAGCTCGTCATGGTGAGAAGGAAATGTTTTCAGTACCAATGTTTTCACTGTTGTTTCAATATCAGGTGCTTCAAGACAAAATATTACACCTCATAGCTGTTTCTGCCACTTCCATGGAACATTCGCCTTCCCTCCCTATAATTTCTTATTTCTGGGGAAAATCTGATTCCTCATGGATTGAATTTTCCAAAAGCTTCTTAGGCCCTTCCTTAAACTGTATATAATTCTGAAGGCTCTTAAATAAAAGTTTATACTGTCTTCAGAGAAAATGATGTTTATTGAAATGTGGAATGAATTAGTGAATGAAGGAGGAAGGAGGAAGAAAAAGGAATTTCTACAACTTGAAATGATTTGCATTTTTAAAAATTCTGTTGTGTGGAAGGAATGACTACAAAAAATCAAATACATTTTGTACTGGCATTAAAAAACGAATTCATTTGATAGTAATTTTCCATGAAGAATGCTGTAAAACCGAGTGAATTTGTATGTAATATAATCATCATCATTAAGGAATTCTATCTTCATTTCAGTCATTCCCTAAAATGGAAGAAACTACAAAAAGTCATGTAACTGAAGGTAACTACATATTTTTCTGCAAAATATTTAAAAATCTTAAATATCCTTCTCAGTCATTCCTTTGTCTGATAGCAAAGTACCATGTATATATATATTTCTGTTGTCACATTGGCCATGTTGTATTATAATTACTTATTTATGTATTTTTTCAGCCTACATTGTGAAACATGGCTGCATCTAATTTATCTTTAACTTTCATTTGTTGAATGAAAACAGTTGACATTTGACTTTTATGTTAACCTCAGCATGTATTTCCAACATACCTAAGACAGAAGAGGGAAACAACCAACCAGTCAACGCTCTCCCCCAACACACACACACACACACAGAACTTTTGAGCAACTACACAGTTACCACCAAAACCTTGCACTATTTTACACTGAATATATAGCTCAAGCAGTCTACCCTTGGAAAATATCCTCATTCAAAGCATATTTATTTGGAGGATATATAGCCCCAGCGAACTTAGTTATATGATTTCATAGTTCACAGCAGACAAGCAGGGAAGCATTTGGTGGTTTGGGCTTTTCTTTTCCTTTTCTATTTTGGTTGTATTACAAAGGTCAGAAACTGGCAGCCATAGGCTTCATTTAGCCCACAGACGTGTTTTATGCGTCCCCCACAGGGTTGGCTTACACAGTTATTTTTATCTGACTTTCCATCTCTTGAAATGTGACATTACCGCATGGTGACATTTGGCTGAAGATGATTAAAGCTGCCCCTTTAGAATGGCCACAAACAGAAGAATCCGTTACAGCCCATCGCGGCCACTCTGTTGTCACTCTTTTATCTGGGCAGCCCATTAAGCTATGGTTGTCAGATTTAGCAAATAAAAATACAGAAGGCTCAGTTACATTTGAATTTCAGGTACACAATAAGTAATCTTTCAGTATAAGTTCTATTGAATGTTCTATTTGGGACATACTTATACCAAAAAACTATTTGTTGTCCATCTGGAGTTCAAAGTTAACTGGATGCCCTATACTTTATCCGGTAACTGTACGTGGCAGCATTTGAATTTGTGGTCTCTGGTCTGAGGGGTACAATCACCATCGAGGTAAATGTGCAGGTTGCCTAATAATGAAGAACAAACGAAACATATTTTCAAACATATAAACAAACCAGCAAACAAACAGGGTCTTGCATAGTTACAGCCGCAATATTAGTGGTGGTGATTTTAAGTCAATGCTCCCCAAACTATTTCCCGAAACACTAGTCTATGAAATGGCTGCACCAAAAATGAACTTTATGATAAAGTAAGTTTGGATAATGCTGCATATTTCCTTATTTTTTAGAGAGCCACAGTGTATACTAAGTCCTACAGTAGCAAAACATATTTAACCTTGTATAAATCAGTATTTCCCAAGCTCAGATAGAACACGGAAACTTTTTTTTTTTTAATCTTTGTTAACATCCCACTGAGATCATGATCTGAGGAATAAACTCAGAATAACTGCCTGGATTATCAAACAACCATTGTATTATGTTAATATACTTAGATTCAGGCCCTTGGTTTTTTTTTTTTTTAGAAAAACAGTTTCAGTAAGATGGTTAATTTTTTTTAAAGTTTTGGTGTTTTAGATATGAAGAAATTCAGTTAGGTAAAACACTGATTCCCCAAATGATGTGGGATCAATGAGATGTCACTACATTCTACATTTTGGCAGTAAGATGTGTGTTCTCTAATAGAATATTCGATAAAAGTGGTCTGGTTTACTGTTGTACTACAGTTTGGTCAGGGAAATTCTAGTAAACACTTGATAGATTAAATATAAGCTCTTAGAAAACCTCTCAAGTGAGTCACCAGGCACCGATTGTGTGTTGTGCCATAAAGACGTGAGGATAAATTTAAATGCATCTATTTTTAAAGTTGCAGCCCACCTAACCGATTTATTCAAGCAATCATTGCCTACCGCTCCGGAATGTCTGCCAGAGACAACTGATACAGATTTCTTTGAAAGGAAATGGAGGTAAGCAGATCCCTTAATGTGTTCCAATTAGTATTAAGCATACAGTGATTGAGGAAATGGAGAGCCGTGCATCATAACTCGGGGTGACTATATCAATGCATCCTCAGCCTTTCATCTCCTACATTGCCAACAATTTATCACACAGTAGAGGTTTTTCTTTTATTGTTTGTAAGCTGAGAGCCTTGCCCTTTTTCATCATACTTTCCTTTCACGCAGGCAAACAACAAAAGGAAAGCACTGGAAAGAAAAGTTGGAACATAAGAGGTAATGCTATCTTGAAGCACGGTATCCATAAGCATGTGAAAATGGCCAGTTTTGTAGAGTCAGGAATCTTAGAGTGGGCTAGGTTGAAAAGTCCTACCACCTGGGCTCCCTGCCGTTGTCTGAATTTCTTCTACATTTTTGCCAAGTGGCTACTCAGCTGACGAGTGAGGCTGTCACTATCTCCAGGGGAAGCCCGTTTGACCCTCATGCAGATCCTCTCCTTTTTGTAAGCAAGAAAGCTCTCAGGTATTCTCTGCGCTGTGGCAATTCAAATATACTAATAAATATTCTAGAACTTAAGAGACTAGTTATAAACATTCAAGGATTCTTCTAACTCAGTGAAGAATGTGTTCCAGGCATTATGTGCTTTTCGTTCCTAGCCAAAGATACCACCCCGTGAGGAAAGGGACCCCGTGAGGAAAGGGACCCCATGAGGAAAGGGAGCCAGATGTATTTACTGAGAATCTAGTGGTACATATGGTAGAATTGCACACATTTGCATGACTCCTCTCCACAATGACTGGAGGAAGGATGAAGATTCTTCTTCAAAAAAAATGCCTGGGTTACCCTGTAGAACGTATGGGAGAAGTGGTGAGATAGGACGTTGCATCTCATGGGCCACCCCTGTATTCAAGGTCAAACTAGAAGGTATACATTGTCTCATGGAATATCCCTGATTTCTAGACCAGTGACAATGATTGCCTGTGGGGAAGCCGACCGAGAGGTTAGGGGACAGTGTGGGATGGAGACTTCCTTTTTATTGCATACTCTTTAATCCTTTTTTCATTATGCGTCTGTGTTATCCATTCACATTTTTAAAGTTCTTGAAACATGAACACTTTCAGATTTTAACCCACAGGTAGATGCTGGCAAGCCAGTGAAAGTTTTTGAAGAAGAAAGTGAAACGCATAATTAGATTTGTGTCATTGAAAGAGGAGTTTTGGCAGCGTGGAAAATGCGTTTGGGGAGGAGGGTTAAGGAATGAGAAGGTCTCAGGGGCACGGAAGGTGAGCCACAAAAAGGGCAGGTTCCGTGGAAGAATCAGAAAGGTGAATGCAGAGAGGAATTGGAGGTTATCAACTGGAGGACTTATTCTTTTGTGAGAACGGTTCCAAGAGTGACAGGCAGTAGCCCCACTGCCATAGACTGATGATGAATCAGGTGAGGCAGTAGAGATAAGATAATGTAATGGGAAATTAAAGTTGTTTCAGTAAGATGCTATTTTGATTCGGGCAGTATTTCCTGACAGGCCAGCTAGTATGAGAGAAAGGACACTAGTGTTAGAGTCAGCAGACCGAGAGTCAGTTCCAACTTGGTTACGTACAGATGCATGATGTCAGCTGGTCGTGCTTATTTTTTAGAGAGCCACGGTGTACCCTAGGTCCTACGGTAACAAAACGTGTTCAACCTTGTATAAATCAGCATTTCCCAATTTACTGATTTCCAACAGTAAAACGTACCTCAGGAATTCAGTTTGCTCATCTGAAACAGGAGGGTGTTGGGCCGCCTAATATCGGAGGTATCTCAGCCCACACATTGGGCAGCTAACAGTTGACTAGCGTTTGCACTTATCAAGGTCATGGGCTCAGAGGCAGGCAACCTGGGTTTTAATTCAGACTTCACCTCTTACTGGTTATGTGATTCAAGGTAGGTTACTTAGCTTTTCTATACCTTGGGGTTTTTTGACCAATAAAAGGGGCATAATAAGAGTAACTCATGGAGTTATTACAAGATTAAACGTGTAAAGCACTTTGTAAAATTTCTGGCATGTGAGAAGCACTTAAAAATGAGAACTATTTCAGATAAGATGAGGTCCAGCTACACTTAACAGACAACCCCCCAAATCAGTGCTTTTACAAGAAAGAAGTTTATCTTTCCTGATGTCAAAGAAGTCAGAAGTGGTGCATGACTTCCATCCTCCAGTTTGCCTCATGGTTGTAAAATCACTGCCACAACTCTAGCCATTCCATCCATATTTCAGGAAGTAGGAAAAGAGGTGAGGCAAGGACAAAGGGAAAGCCTCCCAGCTGAGTTAGATCTCTTTAAAGGCTATCTGGAGTCTTACCCAGTGATGTCAGCTTACTAGTTACTGGCCTTCCCTATATATATAGGAAAGGCTGGGAAGTGAAGTCTTCAGCCTTCTAGTCTTTCGAGGTCTATCGCCTCCCCAACAGAGAGTTCTGATACTGGAAAGACAATTAGCAGAATTATCATGATTGTTTTTATTTTACTTTGTAATCACTGATCACACTATTCACAAACCACTCCTGAGGTTTTGGTTTTAGTTTCTGTTACCCTTGCTACTGAAATCATGGAAATTGGTAGAATCAAGCTGGCCTTTAAACCTCAGAGAATTGAAAGACACGCAAAAAAGGTCAACCGTGTGTATTTTAGTCTTTTGAGATCAACTGTAAAGCCAAACTCCCACCTGGTATCATTATTTCTTATCTTAAATGAAAGCTGATTTTTGAAGTAAGGAATGTGACTGATTCTAGAAAGAGCAGAAAATGAACCAAAGCCCGCTGACCAAAAAAATTGTCTGATGAGTTCTTATCCGTTTTATTGTTAGCGATCCCATTTTCTGCAGGATTTAAAGGTAAAACACAAGTGAATAACATTGTAAAACATTCTGTCTTCTTTTGCATCGTTATGGAAATATCAACCAGGAAGGATATTGAAACCACACAAAATTACCTAATGGAAATTAGGAACAAAGTAATATCACCCTACTTCAACTTGGAAATGAGCAAGTTATGTCAGTCTAAGGTAATTGAACGTAATTAACAACAATTAAGTAAGAATCTTTATAGAGATTGATGCAATGCATGTGTTATTATGTAACCTACCTTTCCTGATGTTTCTTTCCTTCATCAGCCCAGCTGACTAACTTTACCTTTCAAATCCACGTCCTCAAGAGCATTTGAGAGGGAAAACTAATTTCAGGTCTTGCCAATTTATTACTACCACTCCAACTTCGTACCTTGCATTATCACTATTAATCACCCTCTTTCATCTATTTCAAGTCCTTTTGGGAGTTGAATTCTCCCCACTTTTATCCCATAAATTCCATTTTGAAGTTTTTATCCCATTAAGATTTCTGCATCCATCAGCTGCTGAAACAGCACTAAATTACTGTGAGTTCTTGGAAGCCCAAGGAGACAGAGCACTCCCATGAAACCTTGGAACTTTTCAGCAAAGTGAATATCCTCATGTGTTTAGAGCTTGTTGTATTTCTATGGATGTTCCAGATGCTATTATTAACCGGAAGCTGCCTGAGAAGAAGTTACAGGAAGTTAGGACAGAATGACCAAATCTAGAATTGAGTTGAACGGTCTCTGGAAAAACTTTCAGTTTCAGAGCCTTAAAAAAGAAAAATGGTTTCATCATTGCTCTTCAACTTAACATGCTTGTGGAGGGTGCCTTCCAGGCATGCATAAGTCTAAAGTAAGTCTTTTGGATTTCTCTTTCAGTTTCATTATCTGGATACGCTTTCCAAAAACTTGCCTCCTTTTCCAAAGACAGTGGAAGATGCAGACGAAACAGCTGTTCAGAAAACATCCGATCTTCCTCCAGGTAATGTGTTTCTGTAGCTTCCTGTTCCTGTCACTGAACTTAAATGAGGAATGCCTAACAATGAATGGCCTCTTAGGACATAACTATTTCCTACCGCCTCTTGTCTCAGTAACGGCTGATGGCATAACCTATTGTGACTTGTGTATTACAAATTTGGCTGAGTTATATGAAGAAGCCAAGATACAAATCGAATTTAGTTTTCCTCCAGTGTGCTTAAAATTTACCTAAGAATATTTAGAAGACCTGACTGATTTATAAGTCAAGGGAGTAATGAAAGTTTGGAGGAGAACAGGCCAGACACACAGGCTCGAGGTATCAGCTCACATAATACCTGATAATAAGGAGGAAAATGTGTCTTTATAGTGAAGAGATAGGCCATTTTCCAGCCCAACCAAGTGATCAAACTTCTAGCAATTATGACAGCCTAGCATTAAGTGCTCTCTCATATAATACAATATGAAGTGCCTCGGACCTATATAGAATTCTTGCCAAGATCAGTAACCTAAATTTAACCAAGAGAAAACAATCAGACAAGTCCAGAATGTAGACATTCTAGGAGACGACTGTCCTGGACCCTTCAAAAAAAAGTGTCATTAAAAGAAAAAAGATGGGATGATTGTTGTATACTGAAAGACACTAGAGAGGCATCTAAACTACCTGCAATACATAAACTTTGGAAGCCGAGTTGAGAAAAATAAACAGCTATCAAAGATCTTTTGGAGCAACTGTACAAGTCTGGAGTAGGGGACTGTTAGTTGGGGGCATTGTGGAATTTTTCTGAGTTTTCTTGGGTGTGATGATGGATGTGTAGAACAAGGTCTCCTTTGCCAGAGATGCATGTTGGAGAATTTAGGGATGAAATGCAACTTAGTGCTGCTTTTTCATAAACTGGGTAGTGAAAATTCCCCCACAGAGGAATTTTCTACTGCACAATGCCATACCAGAGGTTCGGCTGCCTGGAATGAGCACAGCCAAAGAAAACATCTGATTACCACAGAGTCTGCAAAGCAAAGATTAAGGCTGGAAAAATGACTTGGAAACAAAATGGGGAGAAATCAGAGACGAAGGCTGATGGTGCTGGTGCCCACCTGTTCCCAGGCAGACAACTGTAATCAATGAAGCCTATTGTCCCCTTGAAAGGGGGCGAGGCCACAGGTTTCTCAACAATCCTCCAGGCAGCAACCACCATTCAGCCAGGGTGGCCCACATGCAAGTTGAAATGTACTATTTGCATCCCCAGTCCTTGATAGATGTATTTTAAATGTGTTTCATGTTGCACTGATTTCTTAGAGAGACGCGTCTTAATAAAGAGCTACATTATCATAATAATGAATGGATTCAAGATTGGAAACTTTAAAAACAAAAATCACAGCTCAGTTACTCTTGCCACGTAAAAGTAGGCTAAATTACTTGGCTTCTGCTGCATAACCCAACCAAGATAATTACTGTGTTGCCTTGCGGAACCATCTAGCTCCTGGGGAGTGCGTTCCTTGCAGATACCACCCTGTTGATGGCAAACGTGGCATCATATCATGACGAATCCTTGCCTCTTAAAAGCTTTCTTCCATTTAGTCGTTCTAAAGGCAGGGGTGTAGGGAGCACCTTGTTTGCTGTAAAGAAGAATACAAACATCAGTAGTCCTTATCTCATGGACCAGAGTATCACTTTATAATATTTGTTTGGGGTTTTCTAGGTTCCCAGTCAGAAACAGTTTCAGGACAGGAGTCCCCACAAACACCGAGTGTTCCAAAACTCAAGAGTTTTGTAGATGCCAAGGAGTCTGCTGACCAGAACCAAACTGAAAATTTGGCAAAACCTATTGAAGGTATGGCAGTCATTTGCTTTATCTCATTCTTTCTCGAAACTGAATGTTACCTCTTTTTGGAGGACGGAAGATGACACTGGGAGCGGAGGGTCTGGTTGGCGGTTACAGAAAAAATTCCAGTGGGTCACAGAGCCCAGAACTAAAGCACTTTGTAAGGCTTCTTCGCACATCAGAGTATCGCAAAAAATGTTTTGAGAATGATTGCAAGTCCTAGATTGAAAGGAAAAAATGGCAAATATGTATTAGACGGTTATTATATTTTATTTCTTTATTGTATATAATTATTTATTTTAATTAATTTATTACATTATATTATTTGATTTTATCCCTCGTGGATCTGAGAGCTTGCAATATTTACTAAATGTCAGGAACCTGGTAGCTTTTTTTGAGCAGCCAGTAATTTGGTGGTTGGACTCATATTTACCCACCTTTTCAGGTACTTTCTTGGTCTGCAGGTGCTAGAAGAGAAACATAAAGTGTAGTCTCTATTTATACAGCACACCATCTCATTTGTAGCAGAAATTAAAGTATGGAAAAATACAAAATAGTTGTAATTACAGTGGAATCACACTGATTTCACTGAAGTTAATTCAACTTTATGGCTGGTCAGTAAAAAAAAGAAAAACAGAGTATTTAAAATTGTGTAGATGAATTTTCACCCCTTTACTCCTGTGGACATGGTCCATTTTGAGGGGGGCACTTGTTGGGATGAGCACTGGGTATTGTACGTAAGCAATGAATCACAGGAATCTACCCCCAAAACCAAGAGCAACATACACTGTATGTTAGCTAACTTGACAATAAATTATACTAAAAAACAAAACAAAATAGAAAGTGAGATGGGAATCGGACAAGAGGTCTTAGTTTTACCTCTCCCAGAGGGAGCATCTTGCTACCTCTATGAGTGACTTAAGGGATTTACCTTACACATGCCTTTTGCCTTCCTGATTTCGAAGTTATCTCTTCTGGGGCGCCTGGGGGAGGTTCAGTCAGATAAGTGTCCGACTTCGACTCAGGTCATGATCTTGCCATCCGTGAGTTCGAGCCCCGCGTCGGGCTCTGTGCCGACAGCTCGGAGCCTGGAGCTTGCTCTGGATTCTGTGTCCCCGCCTCTCTGTGCCCCTCCCCCACTCGTGCTCTGTCTCGTTCTGTCTCCCAAAAATAAATAAATGTTAAAAAAATAAAAATAAGTAAATTTAAGGTTATCTCTTCTATAAAGTTTATTCATCTAGTGGACAATTTACTCAATGCCCACTGTACACCTGGCATTGTTCTAGGCATGGAAATACAGCAGCTAAAAAGCCCACGTCTTATAGAGCTGTACAGACTATGGGCAGACCTAGACAATAAATCAATAAACAGGTAAATCAGATAAATTGCGGTTGGAATAAATGTTATCACAGAGTAAAACCATACATAAGGTATGGAAAATGTCTTGGGGAGAGGGATGGCGTTTCGTTAGGGGGGTAGGAGGCCCCTCTGTGAAAGGACATCTGAGCATAGACAGAACGACAGGAAGGAGCCAGCCATGCCAACCCTGGGGGAGAAAGAGGGGGCAAGTATTGTGAACAGCAGGTTTGAAGACCCTTAGAGGAGAAGAAGCAGGAAAATGGGCATAAGGCTAGAAGACAATGGGCAAAGAAAGAAGTAAAGGAAGGTGAGGTCAGAGGGAGGGATAAAGATAAAACCATGCGATGGTGCATAAGGAGTCTGGGGTTTTAGTCCGTGTACAGTTTTATTCAAATACCACTGGAAGGTTTTGAACACGGTAGTTTACACAACTATAATTTGTATTTTATTTAAAAAAAATTTTTTTTAATGTTTATTTATTTTTGAGACAGAGAGAGACAGAGCATGAACAGGGGAGGGTCAGAGAGAGAGGGAGACACAGAATCTGAAGCAGGCTCCAGGCTCTGAGCCATCAGCCCAGAGCCCGACGCGGGGCTCGAACTCACGGACCGTGAGATCATGACCTGAGCTGAAGTCGGACGCTTAACCGACTGAGCCACCCAGGCGCCCCTATAATTTGTACTTTAAAAAGATTATCCGGTAGCTTGTGGGTGGGGTAAGGGGAGTGGAGAAGTGGAGGCTGGGAGGAAGCCACTGAGGCAGGCCATGTGAGCACTGGTAGAGACCTGGCTAAGGCCGTGGAGTCTGGAGTGGGGGGGGGGGGGGATTAAACCAACTGGGACTGTCCACCCTGGACGTAGAGCTGAAGGGACTCACGGGTCACCGGGATGTGGAGCTGAGGAATAAGAGGAACCAAGAGTGGTTCCCAGGATAAGTACTGTGACCAGTTATGAGGCTAAGGATTTGTAGTTGTAACAAGCTTCAGGTGGTGCTGATGTTGGATCACACTTTGAGAACCATGGCCCTAGGGAAGACTCTAGAATGTAACAGGCAGAAGAAGGGCCAGAAGAGGCTACTAAGAAGAAGCCAGTGAGGTCGGAGAAGAACAGGAGCATGAAAACCCGTGTTTCCAGTGGATCACATGGCCCTTGCTAGCATGCTAGGCTAGCATCTCCCTGCTAGGGAGATGCAGAATACCCATGGGACTGGGGGAGATGGAGGTAACTGGTGATCCTGGTAAGAGCTCTTTCAGGGCCTGGAGGAGCCTGCAGCCAACTGAAGTAGGCTGTGTATAGAACGGTGGAAGAGGAACCAGGAATGCACAGCTTCCCCCGAGAGCTTTGCTGAAAAGAACGGAGGAACGGCGTTGCAGCCGACGCAGATGTGTGACCAGGGGAGACATTAAAAACAAAAATTTTGACACACTGGAGGATGTTGACTTGCAGACAATAATGCAGTAGCAAGGGAGAACTTGCAGGAGAAGAGGTCCTGCTTGCAGGAGAGCAAAGTGCTAAAGAAGGTGAGAGAACGTGACATTTGCGGCAAACCCTGAGTGTCCGAGTTGACCTTGGATGTAAATAGGGCCACCTCATCCAGCGACAGGAGAGAGGAGAAGGAATATGGGTACATTGGCAGGTGGGTTTGCATGTTTGGTATTAGGCAGATGAGCGAGTCTGATGGCAAAGGAGTGGATATAATGATAAGAACAGAAAGTCCGTTCCAGAGAAACAAGAAAGCAAAACAAGAGAGGGGCGACTGATTGTTTTCAGGTGACAGTGTCAGTTGATTAGAGGCCTCAGCGAGGCCAAATGATCGTTTGCTAGATACGACAGAGTAATGGGCTGGAAGTTTAGGAGGTTGTGTTCTAGAGAGGAAAGTGGACACGGAGACTGAAAGCGGTAAAATTATTGGTGTTGGCAAAGTTGAGATCTGACCATGGGAGCTTGTGGGTGGAGAAGAGGAAAAGAGGAAGAAACGAGATGATTGAGAATCAGAGAGGACCGGTGGGGGGCGGGTTGGGTGGCTTGTCCAGGTGATGTCAACAGGTGAAGTGGAAGTCCATCCGAGGTGTCAAGACCTCCAGTGAATCAAGGGAATGACAGAGGTCTGTAAGCAACAAGTACATCATGGAGACGTCATAGGTAATAATCTGATGGCACGAGCTTCAAAGAAACAGGAGATTTTGAAGAAGGGAAGAGTCTTTGGAACAAGGACACCTACTGCACCTGCAGGGATCAAGATGCTGAGATGCGAGATGGTAACGGGACTCACTAAAAGTGGTGAATTAAGTTTGGATAGAAACAATAAAGCTTAAGGAAGTGCAAAACAGGAAGAGTGGGGAAAGCTTTATAGGAGAGCTGGCCTTGGGGAATGAGATAAAATTTCGTAGGTTTTAAGATTTAAGATTGGATCACCTCAGACAACCCCCATTTCATCTACTTGAGGAACCGGAAGCCTAGAGAAGTCAAGCAACATCTAAACTCATACAGCGAATCTGGAACTAAGCCTGGGGGAGAAAAATGAGTTTTTTTGACTCCTCGTTCTCTATATTTTATTACACTGCCCTCCAGATGTAAGAAAGAGGAAAGAATATGCAAAAGAGAGAGAGAGCGAGAGATGGGCAGGGGGCATGTCTTTCAAAGCCCGAAGGCAGAAATGAACTGGAAACTAACAAATAGTTCAGTGTTCTCATTTGGTCAGCAACAGCGTCAGCTCGAGGAGGCCTGGATTTTGTACAATTACAAGGTGCTTCTCGGCATTTGCTGCAACAAAACTGTGTAAATCCCGTAGCGGTTTACAGCCAGCGCTGTAAGGGTCTGGGGGCTGCGGGTGGACTGCGGCAGCCTCTGTTCCAGCGGCGGGCGGGCGCACGGGGGCGACACCAGGCCCCTGAGCTCTGAGAGCGCCCACCTCCTCCCGGCGCCAGCTCCGCCGCCCCGCCCTGACAGCTGCGGGCGGCCGGGTGAGAAATCAGCAAATGCTGCAGATGGGCACAGCGTTCAAACCAGGGCAGGTTTCCTCCGGAGAGGCAGTGGTTAGACTTCTACCCGCGCCCCACGGGCTGCGGGTGACTGTCAGGGGTGCTCCAGTCCCCACACGGAAGGAGCCGCCGCCACCACGCCCTCCCCCACCAGCTGAGTTCAGTGTCAGTGCGGCAGAGAAATATGCGCCACGTGCACGGAAGACGTGCTCTGCGAGGAAGGGAAAAAAAGAGTGATGATGAATAAATACTACAGTCGTCCACCTCAGCGGGGAAGCGGACAACCATGACGGCTTCTTCAGGGGCATTGGGCCCAGTGGTCATATTCAGATGACACCCCCCCCCCCAAAAGTGAGACCATCCCAATTTAAATATTAAAGCACCTCTGGGGGCGCCTGGGCCACTCAGTCAGTTAAGCTTCTGCACTCTTGATTATGGCTCAGGTCAACTCAGGTCAGGTGATGGGATGGAGGTCTGTGTCAGCCTTCCAGCTGGGCCCTGAGCCTGCTTAACACTGTCTCCCTCTCTCTCTCTCTCTCTCTCTCTCTCTGTCTCTAAAAAAAAAAAAAAAAAAAAAAATATATATATATATATATATATAAAACACGTGTATATATTTATATATATTTTTTCACACACGTGTATATATATAAATTTTATATAATTTTTATATAAATATATATTTATATATTTTATCATATATACACATATGTGTGTATATATATACATGTATGTGTGTATATATGTGTGTGTATATATATCTCTATATATACCTATATAGATATAGATATAGATATAGATATAGATATAGATATAGATATGTGAAGTCCCTCTGTATCAGCTGCTTCAAGCGCCTCAAAGCACTCCTCCCTCTCCTCCAATCCCTGCTGAAGCCCAGGGGCGGTCCAGTGGGGTATTAGGGGAGGCAGCCTGGTGACCTGCAGAGCTGAG
Source organism: Panthera uncia (assembly GCF_023721935.1). NCBI lineage: Eukaryota > Metazoa > Chordata > Mammalia > Carnivora > Felidae > Panthera > Panthera uncia. Next base: position 5,768,695 of record NW_026057585.1, read on the forward strand.
AGTACAGACAGGCTGTACCTGGCTCCTTATAGAATAGCTGTGTAACCTTGGGCACACTGTCTGACCCCACTATCTCTTCCCGTTTCCTCTTCTGGAAAGGGGAAATAACATAATATGCATCACGAGGGTGTCAGGATTAAATCAGTTAGTATCCGTAAAATGCTTTTCAGAGTAGTGCCTGGCACAGGATAGACTCCCTATCAGTATTTACTGTTAATAATAACAGAGTGAGCAATTAATTAGAACTTGTTAGACTCGTAAAATGCATGGACACAAAACAGTAATATGCATATGGTAAGAAAAAAAAGGTACATCAACCCATTAGAATGGTTGCAATGTAGGAAATGGTAACCAAAGGGAAAGACATTGAAACACTGCTCCCTGAGCTCCATCCCCAGAGATTCTGATTCAGTTTTGGTCTAAAATTGGGCTTGTCTGGCCTATGGCCTGGGAACCTCTATTTTTCTAGAACAAGCCCAGGGGATTATGATACATGGATGAGTTTGGGACACACTGGGGCAGTTGTCTAGGAAAAACTCACTATTCGTACAGAACACTTCTGTGCCCAGAGGTGAGGGGGGGTGGGGAGGAGTTTCCCACACCAAGCAATTTTGCGGCACTGATTGGGTGTCCTACAATTCATTTCAATTCTGGCACCAACCACACGTAGTGCAGACCCTACAGGTGAAGGGCTCAGTCCCACAAAACTGCCCCCCGCCTAACTTCAGGTGTGGGTCACAAATCCTGGCTGTCACCCGTGCTTCTGACCAACCAGCTATCATTTGGGGCTCCCATGACCCCACCTAGGGTTTTACAATTTGATACAACAGCTCCGAACTCACATCTTATTATATAAAGGAAATGATAAAGGGCAGAGATGAACAGCCAGATGATGAGGCATAGGGCAAGGTCTGGAAGGGTCCAGTATAGGAGCTTCTGCCCCTGTGGAGTTGGGGTGCACACCTTCCAGGTACACGGATGTGTTCACCAACCCAGAAGCTCTCGCAACCCTGTACTGTGGGCAGTTTCATGAATGATTCGTCACCCAGGCGTGATCCATCATTAACTCAATCTCATCTCTTCTCCCCTTCCCAGAGGACGGAGGTAGGACTGAAAGTTCTAAGCTGCTAATCATGTCTTGGTCTTTCTGGTGACCGGCCCCCATCTTGAAGCTATCCAGGGGCTCAGGAAGAGTAGCCTCATTGTATCAAAAGACTCTGCGATTACCCAGGAAAGTCCAAGGCATTTAGGAGCCCTGTGTTAGGAACCTGGGTCAAAGACCAAATCCTAGAACAAAAGATGTTCCTAGCGTTCTTATCATCTAGGAAATTCCAAGGGTTTTAGGAGTTCTGTGCCAGGAACCGGGGGGCGGGGGGGGGGGGCAGTATCTGTATTTTCTGTTAGCTCACACTAAGAGAAGGAACATGTCCCTGGAGGAGTCTGACTCACTTGGCTGCGTATTCCAGCCCTGCCACTTCTTTCCATTTCTTGGACCAGTTATTTAACCTCAGTTGTCTTGTTTGTAAGAAAAAAAAAAGGAGAGAGAGATTGCTATTATATTAGTTACGACTCTTCAATTTGTAACTGAGAGAACTCAGAGTCGCTGAACAGAAAAGTGGGGGGACATTTACTGGTGCTCAAAAGCCAGCCACAGAGTAGTGGATGTGGTGCCAGCCCAGGGCTGACTGGATCCAGGCACTCTGGCTTTTCAGGAGTGTGTTTGTGTCTGATTGCCCCTCTCTTGGGGCAGCCCCCCCCCCCCACCGCCTCCATCTTGCTTCATCCCGATTTGTCCCTGTTTGGTTTTACCCTCTCCTGCAAAGAACAGACTATGTCCATGTGGCAGGGACCATGACAGTAGAGGTCCAAGATCTTGATTCTCCCAGATCCATAACCCGGTAGGCAAAGCTGGGGCCATCCCTGTCAGCTTCTTGGAAATATACTGGTGAAGAGCCCGCATTGGCTCTGCATGGGTCATGCGCCATCTTGGTGACTGGAGCCGGAGATGTTGTGGCACCAGAAGTATGTCTGGGCGGAGTGGGGGGTGGAGACGGGCAATGGGGAGAGTGCTGAGTGTACACTGATTAGAATACCATAGCCCTCAGCTTGTAGGATTTTATGAGAATTGAGTAAGATGCTACATGTAAGAACACACTTGTGGTGCTTGACTGCACATGGTGGACACTCAAACATTGGTTTCCATGCCTTCCCGCCCTTGGTGATCTGAATGCGAGGAAGGACGTTTAAATCAGATGATCTAAACTACTATTGCTATTTCAACCACTGGGTATTTGGAGAAAGACAGGTGCAGCTATCTATGCACATTATCTAGTTTTGCTCACTCCTTCACCAAGTGGGGTGATCTGAAGATTTAATTCCCTGGCTTAATTTACCTGTAATTACTAAGCCACTTTTTAGAAGTATATAAATACTTATACATATATAAGGGTATATATAAAAATGTAAGTGTTTTTCCTTCATCGGTTTTAAAAGATCTTTCCGAGTCAGTGTTTACTGTATTGTCCCTCGTTGATTTAGCGGAAAGAACCCTGGGGAGATCTGGTCACCCAGCTTCTCAGAATTTGACTTTTCTCATTTATTTAGAAAAGATGATGCTATTAAGCACCTGCCCGCCCATCTCAGAGGGGTGTCGTGAGAACCAACGTTAGGTACAATCTCTTTGTAAAATGTAAAGACATAACGCTAGGGTTGACTTTGTTCCTTTAAATAAGTTCTTTTAAAAAGGTAAGAAGGAAAGTTTCCCAAGTTGGCTTATGTTCTCATAAACTCTGGTATGCCCTCAAATGTCTTTGAGTAAAACGTCTGTGTGGCACAATTTAAACTTTTCTAACAGAAGCAGAGTCCTGTGAGCCTGTGAAAATCCCCACCCAGTCGTTGCTGCAGGATGTTGCGGGGCAAGCAAGGAAAGAAAAAGTGAAGTTACCTCACTACCTGCTGAGCTCCAAGCCCAAGTCCCAGCCTCTCACAAAGGTAAAATAGACATGGGGACCAATGTCCCAGAGCCAGGCGGCATTTCATGCAATCCCGACCCATTGAAGTTGCTGATGTCCAGCCACTGGGTACTGCGATTGAGTGGACATACATACCATCATCTCCCCATGAAGGCCTTTGGATCACACAGAGAATGAGCCAAGGCCGCCCTTTGCCCGAGGCCAGCTCATCCAGGCTCACGAGGAGAATTTTAGGAGCTGGCTCTTAAACCATGGCTAGCCTGAAATCAGCCTGCTGGGAGTGCTCACACCATACACATCAGCAAATGCTACTAATCAACATTCTTTTCAGAGAGCCAGCTTATCAGCGCACCACTGGTCCCAGGGATCGTTGGCCATCCTTCCCCATGACTCTTAGGATAAAATCCACAATGGCAGCATGGCTACAAGCCCTGTTTGCCTTTACTCTCGTTTTGCCCCCCTACTCACTTCAGCCATCATGGGTTTCCCTTAGTTCTTTAAAAAAATTTTTTTTTAATCTTTATTCACTTTTGAGAGACAGAGCGTGAGTGGGGGAGAGGCGGGACACAGAATCCGAAGCAGGCTCTAAGCTGTCAGCACAGAGCCCGATGTGGGGCTCAAACCCATGAACCATGAGAACGTGACCTGAACCGAAGCCGGATGCTCAACTGACTGAGCTACCCAGGTGCCTCTCCCTTAGTTCTTTAAAAGCTCCTTCCTTCCTCAGAGCCTCCAAGATTAAGATTTCCTCTCATCTCTGCTGGGAACACCTGCCTTGAGCCTACCAATCCTTTTGATAGTTATCCTTTGATATTTTCATGGCACTGTGTGTTCATTGTCATCACAGAATAGGTTGCAATGTAAGTGTTACATGGTAAGAGTGCTTCTCAAACTTTGATGCACACATGATTATCTGGGAATCTTGTGAGCCTGGAGATTCTGAGTCACGGGGGCCTGAGAACCGGCTGTTCTAATGAACTCCCAGGTTGAGCTCATCGCTGGCCAATAACAAGATAACAAGAGCACAGAGTGTGATTAGCTGGCCAGCAGCATTGGCAAAGCCTGAGAACTTGTTACAGATGCAAATTCATGCCCCTCCCTCCCAGATTTACTGGTTGAGAAACTTGGGGGGGTAGAGTCAGCAATTTGTGTCTTAACAAGCCTCCCAGGTGATTCGGACGGAAGCTGAAGTTTGCTAGTTACTGGCACAGAGGAAAGAGCATAAAGTTTAGAATCAAGCCAACTTGAGTTTGAAACTTTGGCTTGAGCAAATGACGCCTTACGCTTCTCAGAACGACAGCTTCTTCATCCTGAAAGCCTAAAATCTGTCCTTACAGCGCTGTTGTAAGGATTACACGAGACCGATAGTGTCCATTTCCTTCCACAGCCAAGCAGTTCTTTTCCTCTGGCGATAGGGCCTTTTTCTTATCTTGGGAACACAACTTGGAACCATTTTCTTTTGTTACTTTTTCCTTAAATGCAAAGGTGCAAGATTTGGTTGGAGGCAAAGTGAAAACGTCCTCTGTTGCGTCTGCTGCCATTAATAATGTGAACTCATCCCCTTTTGGATTCCACCTTCTCCCACCATCAGTGAAGTTTGGAGTCCTAAAAGAAGGACACACCTATGCGGCCACTGTGAAGCTCAAGAATGTTGGAGTGGACTTTTGCAGGTGAGGCCAAGGCACCAAATGTCTACTCACGTCACTTTCTCCTTCGCTGAGACTTGTCTTTGGCTACCTGTGTCACTGAACGTTTATTGAACTGAACTCTAATTACACCTTGACTCTTGAATCCTCACATCATTCATTCAACCATTTACTTCATTCATTCATTCATTCATTCATTCTTCGTCAGATCAGTATTTTTCAAGCCTCAACTATGTGGTGGGCACTCCTTTGTCCTCCCATTAATCGTTATTCATACTTTGGTAGAAGCAATTCAGGGGCTGATCTACGGTAGCAAAAACTAAAGGGGAAGCTGTACAAGTCTTATAGTAACTAACGCATAAAACCTGAAAGTCTATTTCTCAAACCCACCACCCACTGTAATGCCAGCTGACATTTGTTTGTACTTTATGATCCATAAGGGATTTTAACTCCACTATTTCTGCATAATTGAGGCAAAAAGGAAAAAAAAAATTAACCTGAGTCATTAGGGCCATTTTGCCTCTGAAGATCTGACTGGGCTGTAACTCAGAGCCTGACCTCCCAGTTGAAAATACCCTACAGCTGGCATTCAGTGACAAGAGTCCTTCATTTCCAGATCATTAGAATTTTAGAATTTGCAGAGACTATTACAGAGGATCAGAGTAACATGTTTTAAGGTCTTATTGGGTAGAGCAAGACAGGATCTCAGATCTCCTGTGGACCTGTTTGTATGTGGCACCATGCTTTATCCACACAGCTGTGGTCACTTCTTGTGTGGGAGTTCAGTCCTTCCCACTGGGTCAATAGACCATATGTCTATACCAGGACATATACCCAATTACAAGTGTCTATACCCAATTACAAAATCTTCCCTATTCTATTTTGGATTAAACTTAAGCATAATATGGGGTCCCCTCCCCCCAAAACAGTGAAATAAATGTTTATTTCAGTTGCAGAGCTATGCTCATTGTAAGTGGCAAGTCCTTCCAGTTTATGGTTCTGGACTCGAGACCGGAAACCAGATGTAATAAAGCTACAGAGGCATCTGGTTTAAAAGATCAACATCCCATTTTAGTTGAGGCAAATACCCAGCTTCAGGAATCATGTTGGTTTCCTCAGAAACAACGAGGCCACCAGATCAGACATTACTGTCTTTTTAGGCTACTGCCAACAAAGTGGGTGGGGAGAAATAGAGAACCAACTTCAAACCAATAAAACTTATCCATGCAGATCCTGTCTACTCAGTATAGAATTTTAGCTTTCGGGATTTCACTCCTCAGCTTGTTAAATTCAGCCACTATGGCTCAGACAGCAAAGTTGATGGTGGAAGGAGCGGGATTGAGGTCATCGTGGAGGTAGGCTTTCCCTGGCATTTTAATTTACTCCAGGTCTTTAACCTTCAGGCAGAACCCACAAACCACAGGAAGGGAAAGAGATCAATAGGCACCACGTGTGAGCTTGGGGCTTTTCAAGGTCTCTACATTTTCTGAGCCTTTTCTGTTTCTCTTCTCCCCAAACATGCAAGCCCCATGCCACGGCAGAGCGAGACGGCTCCCATGCTCTCCTGCTTTCCAAAAGAGCCTTTATTCTTCAGCTTAATGATCTGGCAGGCAGCATCGGTGTTCACACTGGCGGCTATGCTGCCGTGCACACACCAGCCAAACATTCACGACAGTCGGCCCGAGCCCAAGCTGGTCGGCGACATCCAATAACAGAGGGTTGAAACTGGGGTTGGAGTCTGTTTGACGCTGATGAAAACTGTTGCTGGAAAGGGGGTTGTGAAAGGGGCCCCAGCTTCTCCCAACTGAATATTGGGTGGTTCTTTAATGGTGTGGACCCCCTGCACCTTTGTAGCAAATATTAACACCTTCCTGATTTTATGACATCCCAGTTCATTCACTGCTTTTTCGTGATGGCGTAAATTTATTTTCTTTTTTTGCCTGGCAGGTTTAGGGTGAAGCAGCCCCCACCCAGCACAGGACTGAAAGTGACTTATAAACCCGGTCCCGTAAGTCCCATGTGCTACCTGTTGTGTGTGTCCCTGTGTGTGCCTGGGAGTGTGTGCATGGTTCCAGGGGAGTGGGCTTTTAAGTCATTCTGTGCATCCAGTTTAAACCATGTAGAAGTCTGATTTTTCTAGGATCATAAGCAAAAGATCCCTGGTATTGGTACAATATGTGGCTTGATATCACTGACTTCGTGTAATGACCCCGAGACAGATCCTATGCATAAATAGAGTTAAACTTCCAGCTATGGAAACTTTCCTGAAGTTCACTCATTTGTCCCAATACTACAGCTACGTATAGTTGTATGCAAACTACCTTTTTAAAAATTAAATATGATTTGACATGCATTTGGAAAGCTGACTACCTCAAGGTATCCTGTAATAAATTTGTCTGCAAAATGAAAAACTCCTTGGAAAAATAAACATTCTACTCTTTGTATTTTATATACATTTGGCTTGTTATTTTGGTTTGCCAAGAGAATATTATCTAATGACATACAAAGAAATGGTAGTATATTAACGTCATCAGCTCCCTCATTTCTCCAAGGAGCTCTGAAAATGCCAATTTTAAAATGTCAACCTGTTCTTACTTTATTCGACACATTCCCCAACGTGGGGTGTTTAATATAAAATCTGTATGTTGTCACTCACTTTAAATTATAATTTCAGAAATGTAGTATCAAGCAAACAAAAGTTTACAAATATACAAAATATAATATATAAGATAATATATAAAATATAACAAAATCACACTTGTAAATCTTAACATTTATTTCTTGATCAGCACATCGTCTTGTTTAACATTCCTTCCATTTCACTCAACAGGCTTTGAGTTACTTGAGCGTGCCACTGATAGGGACAGGGGACAGGGGATGTTAAAAATGAGTAGGACACACAAGTTGCTCGCACAGCTGGGCGCATAGCAGGGACACAAGAGATGGATGGCTACGTGACAGAATGAAGTGAGGATATCTGGTAGACACAGGATCAGCCATCACAGACCGGGACGCGTGCGGACTCCTGGGAACACAGAGCAAGGGCATCCCATTCTATAACCAGCACACGGTGTTCGCCGAGTCCCAAGATCTTAAAACTGCCACGGTTGTGCGTTGACACAGAGGGGCAGTTAGGTATGATGCAAAATCAGTTGGCTTCTTGTAATGACTGTGCCACCAGCAGCAGTGCCGTTGGTTAATTAAACCCTCTGCGCCTTGTTTCTCTCACCTATAAAAGGAGTCGCTTGAGGCGCCTGGGTGGCTCAGTCGGTTAAGCGTCCGACTTCGGCTCAGGTCGTGATCTCACGGTCTGTGAGTTCGAGCCCGCGTCGGGCTCTGGGCTGATGGCTCAGAGCCTGGAGCCTGTTTCCGGTTCTGTGTCTCCCTCTCTCTCTGACCCTCCCCTGTTCATGCTCTGTCTCTCTCTGTCTCAAAAATAAATAAACGTTAAAAAAAAAAATAAAAAAAAAAAAAGGAGTCGCTTAGACCCGATAATTTCTTAGTCCTCTTCCAGCCCTAATACCTTATGGTCTACAAAACAGTAGTTTGCAGGCTGCAGTTCCAAACAGAAATATACTTTGAGATTAGACCCACCAATTCGTGAGCACCTCTCTCACACATTTCATCATCGTACTGTGTCAAGATTTCAGAAACTTCGCAACATAAAGCAAAAAACAAGACAAAACAAAAAATCAAAGTCAGCTCTCCTTCCACTGTTCTGGGAAGTTAGCAGATTTCTTTTCATTTAAAGTAGGGGCAATGCCCAAAGCCAAAATGACTGTTGGATCAATCTTCATAGGTACTAAAAACCCAGCGTGTATTCTTTGAAGCTCACTCTCGACTGTTAGTTTTTTAATATTTTTTTTTTCTTTTTGACAGTAAGTTTTGGCTCTGCACAAATATAATCTATAGACTTGTCCATATGTAAAGCTAACCGCTGTTCAGCTTGGTTGGTTGCCAACACCGAGTGAATGTGCTCGGAGCCCGGGTAGACCTGATGGCAGGATGCCAGCTGCCATGCGGAGTGGCGTCACCCCAGCCCTGCCCTCCGTGTTGGGCTCCAGGGCGAAGGGCCTGGTCCTCAGACATGGAGCGTTGGATACCGTCCAGTAAGCAGACCTTCACAAGCACATTGTTGAAAAAGTTGAAACATTTTTTCGGTCCTATTATTTACAAACTATACTGAAGAAAACAAATTTTTTGCATCTAACTGCTTTCCATGTGGTGGTTTCTGATGTATTTTTTTTTTCCGGATAATTGTTCTCAAGTCTGCTTCTTAGCCTACCTCCTGGAGAGGCAGCTTAGGAACACAAACAGCTCTTTCTTTCCTGGCCAGTGTTCTCTTCAAGGGACAAGGCAAGAAGCCCATTCCTTGCTGTGTTTCTTCTTCATTATATATCGGGTTTCTTCTTTGTTGGTCCAGACCTCTTCCACGTAGCTTTCAGACCTAAGCAGTTTGGCATTTGAACTCCTCCCGTCTCCCTATACTGGCTCTGTCACACCATAGGCCCTCCACTGGGAACATTATAAACTAAGAGGCAGGGCCAGGAAGTTGTGCGATTCACGTACTCTCTTATTTTAAACTTCTCTTTATCTGCAAGGATGCCCCTAGGAACTCACTGCAGATGTTCAAGAAAGAGCACGATTGCGGGCATTGTAAACTTTGCCTTCAGTGCCACCTCCAGGACGCTGGCTTTTATTTTTCTTACCCTTCTTCCCAAATGGCACCTGGTTTTCCCCTTCAACAATTTATCCTGGGTCCCATTTGCTCCATGGAAGTCTACCTAGCTAATCTACAAAGTAATTCTTGTAAGTGCCTAACTGCGATGGTTCATGTGCGCCAAATTTATAGATGGGAAAACAGGATTAGAGAGTCTAACTAGCTTGCCCAAATTCATGTTAAAACCCAGATTTGAACCCCGATGTGTCTGATTCTAAAGCTACATTGTGTCCTATAGGTGGCAGCGGGTCTGCAGACGGAACTGAAAGTGGAGTTATTTGCCATGGCTGTTGGAGAGGAAGGTGCCAGGGGATCAACACACATCTCGCACAATATTGAGATTATGACTGAGCACGACGTCCTGTTCTTACCCGTGGAAGCAAATATCCTTTAAAGTTCAATTTGAGTAGTCATAAATAGAGCAAAAATTACATTTGAGCAAGGAGAAAATATTAGAATGCTATTCCGTGACCCCCCCACCCCCACACCTGCACTCCATAGCTTCATTAATTCTGTTTTTAAAACCGTAGAGTTCAAGTTTTAGGATAAAGATTGTCTTCGTCTTTGTGAGCAGCTAGCAAAATGCCTGTTAACACAGTACATGAGCAGTGACTGCAAGTTGAATGAATGTCAGTGTTAATTGCTGTCTATGGGGTATCAGACAATCAGAATTAAGCAGGGAATTGTTTTTAAAACTTTTGAGGAAAGGAGACTTAAATAGAAAGAACAAACAAATCCACAGCAATAGGAGAGTTCTGGGTGTTGGGAAGTATAGGGAGTTCAACTTGTTGAGACCGTAGGGGTATTAGGAAACATAGTAGGGAAGTTGTGGAAGATTTTGAATCCCTGCTTAAACTTTATTATATAAGCAAGAGTGAATCATTGATCCAGTGCATGATACAATCGTCATATTTTTATCAAGATGAACCCAGCATTACCGTGCTGGACATGTCAAGGAGCAACCTGATGCAAATGGAAACAAAGAGTCGTTGGAAGGCCGCTTCTTTAGGCCGAGCATAAGGACAGGAACTACCCCGTGGCAGTTGTGGAAGAGGGACATGGGTGGAAAGACATTTGGCGGGGGAGAGGAATCTGTAAAATCTCAGGTGGAACCCACTGAGGGAGGGCAGTAAGAGGACTCAAGAGTTCAAGGTTTGGAGCATGCAGGTCTGGATCGCAATTGAAGAGACAGCGCAGGAGAGGTAATGATTTTAAACATCATCTACAAAGAGGAGACAACTGGAGGTATGGAAAAGGAGTAGAGCTGCGGGGTCTGTTAAGGACGCAGAAGGAAGAAGAGGAGACCGTGGAGACACAACAAGCAATCATAAAACCAAGAAACATCTCAGAAGCCACACAAGGAATTTCAAGGAAAACACGGACCTAGTTGACAGGTGCTACAGAGATGTCCTGGAGAATTCAGATTACGTAGGATTGCTAGATTTGGCTGAAGGGAATGGAAGAGAAACATTAAAAAATATGAATGAGAGGAAGTAACTGAAGCAGCAGCATCCAAAGGAGAGCAAGAGAATAGTCAAGAAGAGAGCTGAAGCCTTAGTCTCGGCGAGGGGGCGTGTGAGGATGGCTAAGGATCCAGACTTTGAGGTGAAGGGGAAATTTGGGGAAGCTTGTGTCAGATGACCTTGGTTTCAGTGGAAATGGAGCTGAATTCATTTGTTCACTTATTTCAAAGAGAAGTGTCTCTAGTGTGCTAGGCACTGTTCTAGGCACTGGGGATACAGCAGTGAACAAGACACAAAACTCCCTGCCCCTACGTTGCTTACTTTCCAGTGGGAGAACAGACTGTACGCAAAATAAGTAACACAAGGACTACAATGGTGCTGGTAAGTACAATGGAGATAAATAAAAAGTAGGAAAGTGGGTACAGGGAGGATTAAGAAGGACTGCAATTTAAAGTGGGATGTTCAAGAAAAGACCTCACGGGGGATGTGATTTTTTTTTTTTTTTCTATATGGATGGCAGGGTTCTTCTGCAGTGATAGGAGAAAACTAACCAAAGAACCAGCTTTTTCCTCTAAGAATTAAATCAAGTCTCCATACATCCTCTTCACACAAGTTATGAGATGCTGACCCAGAGACACTGTAACCCTGCTGCTGGTCACAGTAACTAAGTCATTCTGCTTTTATGCTTGTAGATTAAAGGCTACCTGTCAGGCATAGATAGATGGGGCAGAGAGTTTTATTAGATCTTTTATCTACTTCTAATGTCAGTAGTGAGAATTTGTAGCCCATTTCTCAAGATCTATCCCTTCCCCAGAAAAAAAGACATGACCTCTAGACATTGATGTGATTTTGGGACCTGATTATGGTGATTGATGTCTCCTATAGGAAGACTCACCACAGTCAGGGGAGAAGCACACACTGGGTGGACAGGAGAAATTCCAGGAAATCAATATCCGTCCGTCTTCCTCTAAGCCTGAGTCCACAGAATTCACATTGCATGGTAAGGACCCAAAACAGAGCTAATGAGGCCAGAGAGGAGGTTCTGATTTGAAAATGTTAACGAGTTTGTATATACACATCATTTGGTCACAAAAGTCCTTAACGAGTATCTTACCAGTTTTAACAAGCAGCAATTATGATAAGAGACCAAAAGATTTTCCTCAGGGAAAAGAAAATCCCATGGTCCGGAGGACTTCTACAATTTCTTCTTCTGCACTTGGAGTCTTCATGTCCCGTAAAATTTCTCCATGTTAGGTCCGGTAAGTAAGTAATAAATGGGAATTTGACTGGTAACCATTCATATGTGAGGCCTTAGACCTCATGTTTGTTTCTCTCTTCTTACAGCCAGAAACCAATGAGCCACTAAGCCCAGGGGAAAGGAAATACTTGTTTTTAATGACCAAAACAGCTACTCCTTTACATATATTATCATATCTCATCCTCACACTATTGATAAGATAGGTATTCTTTCCCACGTTATAAATGAGGAAGCTAATGATGTAAAAATCTAACCTACTTCAATGTGATTCTGAAGTTCGTTCTTTTTTTAAAAAAAATTTTTAATGTTTATTTTTTTAATGTTTATTTTTGAGAGAAAGAGAGAGCACACAAGCAGGGGAGGGGCAGACAGAGAGGGAGACACAGAATCCAAAGCAGGCGCCAGGCTCTTAGCTGTCTGCGGACATGGGGCTCGAACTCACAAACTGTGAGATCATGACCTGAGCCAAAGTCAGATGCTTAAATTGACTGAGCTATCCAGGCACCCCTAAAGTTCATTCTTTTAAGTGCTGTTTTCAGTGTTGACCTTCCAAAAAGCAGGGGCACGGACACCAGGATGTCCTTCTAAACTTGAAACTTTACAAGTAAGCCAGTGGTTCTCAGACATTTTGAATGCAGATTCTTTAAATATTCTTAAAAATTACTGAGGACCCCAAAGAGCTGTCATATATGTGGATCATATCTACTGCATTTACCAAACTGGAATTAAAACTGGGAAAAATTATCAATGTGAAAACCATAATAAACCCATTATACTAACATATTTTTAATGAAACATTAACTATTTTCCAAAACAAAAATGGATTACTCACGGGACACTGTTTTACATTTTCATAATTCCTTTACTATCCGGCCTAATAGAACACAGCTGGGTTCGTACCCCAGCTCTGCATTCAGTCTGTCACGATATGAGACATCACACAGCCTCCGGAAAACTCCACTGTATGCTCATGAGAGAAAAAGGCAAACAGCATCTTGTCTGTTTCCTGGAGCTGCTGAAACAAGTCTGTGCTCGTTTCTTGCGGCTGCTGGGAAAGAGTCACACAAGCCAGGTGGCTTAAAACAACAGATATTCCGTTGCAGTTCAGGAGGCCAGAGATCCAAGATCAAGGTGTCGGACTTGGCTCCTTCTGGAGATGGAGGGAGGATTTGTTCTATGTCTCTCTCCTACCGTCTCAGGGCTGCCAGCAGGTCTTGGTGTTCACTGGCTTATTGCTGACTCACTTTCATCTCTGGCTCAAATGGCATTCTTCCCCGTGTGTATATTTCTGTGTGTCTCCCTCCTTGTAAGAATGCCATTCATTAGATTTAGTGGGTACCCTAATCCTGAGTGGCATCGTAAGGTCACCTTCCGTTTCTGGTAGACATGAATTTTGTGGAAACAAACCCAGTGTAATCTACCCTCCGGTCCCCCAACATTCACATCCATCCCATCCCAACACTCCCAAGACTTTTCACCCATTCCAGCATTAACTCCAAATTCTCAGTTCAGAGTGTCACATCCCATCTGTCTAAATCAAGTACGGGTTAGACTCTGGTATGCCCGGCCTTGGTCTCCTTTGGTCTCCTTTCCATTGGTGGACGTATGAAACTAAAAAGCATGTTTTCAACTTGTACCATATGATGGTGCAAAAAGCATGGGATAGATATTCCCGTTCCAAAAGGAAGAAAGTGGAAGGAATAGAGTCACTGGTCTAAAGCAAATTTGTGACACAGCAGGGCAAATGTCATCAAGTTTCAAGGCCTGAAAATAATCTTTTGTGGCTTGACCGGCCCTCTGGGCCCAGAGGCTGTCCCAGCCCCAACCTCTAGACCATCAGAAGCCCTGTTGGCCCCACCCTCTCTGTCCTCAGCCTGGGACACAATCTTACCCTCCGGGCAGCCCAGTTCCTGCTTATAGAATCCTACAAGTCTGGCAGCCTTCCTTCCTCTTGTCCCATCTCTGTCCCTGCGAGGCCAAAATGGCAGCATTTCTGCCAATGTAACATTCTCACAAACCCGTCAGTCTTCATGGGTGTCAAGGAGTTCCACACCATTAGACATGAGGCTTCTCCACAGATCCTTTCTGGACAACCGTGCCTCTATTCCTGGCTTCTGCTGAGATGCTTGATCGTATCCATGGCCACAAATCTAATCGCACATTTTCCAGCACAGACCCTTGGTGACCTCTGAAGAGCATGCCCTTGCAGAATAGATAGGCTGTGAATTTTCAAACTCATCATGTTCTGGTTCCTTTTTGCTAACCACTTCCTTCCTCAAATTATCTCTTTCCTCTTGCATTTTACTATAAGCAGCAAGAAAGTAGGCCACATCTTCCATATTTTGTTTGGAAACCTCAGCTAAATATTCAATGTCATGGTTCACAAGCTCTACTTTAACCCCAAAGCAGAACACAAGTCAGCCAAGTTTTCTGCCACCTTACTTTTCCTCCAGTGTCCAACATGTTCATTTCTGAGTTCACACCAAAAGAACCTTTATCTTCTAACATGTATTCATTTTTGAGAGACAGAGGGCTAGCAGGGGAGGGGCAGAGAGAGGGAGACACAGAATCTGAAGCAGGGTCCAGACTCTGAGCTGTCGGCATAGAGCCTGATGCAGGGCTCAAACTCTCGGACTGCGAGATCATAACCTAAGCTGAAGTCAGATGCTCAACCGACTGAGCCACCCAGGCACCCCAGAAGCACCTTTTAATGTTCACACTTCTATCAACATTTTGTTCATGATGAAATAGAAATTCTCTGAGACGCCAGCTTTCTCTACTGTCCATATTTCCATAGTTCTACCAAATCATTTCAAGATAACCTAGACTTTTTTTTTTTTTTTAATTATTACATGGCTCAAAATTCTTCCAGTCTTTACCATTTACCCAATTCCAAAGCCACTTCCATATTTTTAGGTATTTGTCCAGCAGCACCCCACTTCCTGGCATCAAAATCTATTTGTTTCCTGGGGTTTCCATAAAATTACCATAAACTGGGTGGCTTAAAACAAGGTATTTTCTTGCAGTTCAGGAAACTAAAGGTCTGAAACCAAGGTATTAGAGGACTGGTTCCTTCTGGAGACTGAGGGAGAATTTGTTCCAGCCTATCTCCTGGCTTCTGGTGGTAGCCAGAGTCTTGGCGTCCCTTGGCTTATAGCTGCCTCATGCCAATCGCAGTCTCTGCCTCTGTGGTCCCCCGGCCTGCTGTGTGTCTCCTGACATTGCATTCTTATACGGCCACCGTGACTGGATGTAGGGCCCACTCTAATATAGTGTGAACTCATCTTAACTAATTATATTTATAATGACCTTCTTTCCAAATAAGGACACATTCATAGGTTCTGGGTAGACATGAATTTTTGGAGAAGACTCTTTAAACTACTATGGATTTTAATATGGTTTTGAAAGTATTTTTGGCATTGCAGACTCCTTGAAAGGTCTTACGGACCCCTGGAGATCATAAACTATACTCTGGGAACCACTGAATTCATGGTTTATGTCAGTTCTACTTAATGACTTTTGGAAGTTACTCCAAACTGAGAAGAGGTAAAGTTTGCATCACTAGTTGGGACAGAATAGCTTCCAAATAAAAGATACATAATTCGTGTTGGCACCAATCTATCAAAAGTAACTTCGTGAATCTATCCAAAAAAGAAATGACTTCAGTGATGTTGCCTTTATGCCTCTGTTCAGATGATCACAGACGAGATTGAAAGATGCCTGCTGTACTTATTCCTTCTTTTAATATGAAATTTATTGTCAAATTGGTTTCCATACAACACCCAGTGCTCATCCCAACAGGTGCCCTCCTCAATACCCATCACCCACCCTCCTCTCCCTCCCACCCCCTATCAACCCTCAGTTTGTTTTCAGATTTTAAGAGTCTCTTGTGGTTTGGCTCTCTCCCTCTCTGTTTTTTTTTTCTTCCCCTCCCCCATGGTCTTCTGGTAAGTTTCTCAGGATCCACATAAGAGTGAAAACATACGGTATCTGTCTTTCTCTGTATGACTTATTTCACTTAGCATAACACTCTCCAGTTCCATCCACGTTGCTACAAAAGGCCATATTTCATTCTTCCTCATTGCCAAGTAGTATTCCATTGTGTATATAAACCACAATTTCTTTATCCATTCATCAGTTGATGGACATTTAGGCTCTTTCCATAATTTGGCTACTGTTCAAAGTGCTACTATAAACATTGGGGTACAAGTGCCCCTATGTATCGGCACTCCTATATCCCTTGGGTAAATTCCTAGCAGTGCTATTCCCGGGTCATAGGGTAGATCTATTTTTAATTTCTTGAGGAACCTCCACACTATTTTCCAGAGCGGCTGAACCAGTTTGCATTCCCACCAACAGTGCAAGAGGGTTCCCGTTTCTCCACATCCTTGCCAGCATCTATAGTCTCCTGATTTGTTCATTTTAGCCACTCTGACTGGTGTGAGGTAGCATCTCAGTGTGGTTTTGATTTGTATTTCCCTGATGAGGAGTGACATTGAGCATCTTTTCATGTGCCTGTTGGCCATCTGGATGTTTTCTTTAGGGAAGTGTCTGTTCATGTTTTCTGCCCATTTCTTCACTGGATTGTGTTTTGGGTGTGGAGTTTGGTGAGCTCTTTATAGATTTTGGATACTAGCCCTTTGTCTGATATGTATCTTTTCCCATTCTGTTGGTTGCCTTTTAGTTTTGTTGTTTCCTTTGCAGTGCAGAAGCTTTTTATCTTCATGAGGTCCCAACAGTTCATTTTTGTTTTTAATTCCCTTTTGTTTTGGGGATGTGTCAAGTAAGAAATTGCTGCAGCTGAAGTCAGAGAGGTTTCTTCCTGCTTTCTCCTCTAGGGTTTTGATGGTTTCCTGTCTCACATTCAGGTCCTTTATCCATTTTGAGTTTATTTTTGTGAATGGTGTGAGAAAGTGGTCTAGTTTCATCCTTCTGCATGTTGCTGTCCAGTTCTCCCAGCACCATTGGTTAAAGAGACTGTCTTTTTTCCATCGGATATTCTTTCCTGCTTTGTCAAAGATTAGTTGGCCATACTTTTGTGGGTCTAATTCTGGGATTTCTATTCTATTCCATTGGCCTATGTGTCTGTTTTTGTGCCAATACCATGCTGTCTTGATGATTACAGCTTTGTAGTAGAGGCTAAAGTCTGGGATTGTGATGACTAATGCTTTGGTTTTCTTCTTCAAAATCACTTTGGCTATTTGGGGTCTTTTATGGTTCCATACAAATTTTAGGATTGCTTGTTCTAGCTTCGAGAAGAATACTGGTGCAATTTTGATTGGGACTGCATTGAATGTGTACATAACTTTGGGTAGTATGGACATTTTAACAATATTTATTCTTCCAATCCATGATCATGGAATGTTTTTCCATTTCTTTATATCTTCTTCAATTTCCTTAATAAGCTTTCTATACTTTTCAGCATAAAGATCTTTTACATCTTTGGTTAGGTTTATTCCCAGATATTTTATGATTCTTTGTGCAATTGTGAATGGGATCAGTTTCTTTGTCTTTCTGTTGCTTCATTATTAGTGTATAAGAATGCAACTGATTTCTGTACATTGATTTTGTATCCTGCAACTTTGCTGAATTCATGTATCAGTTCTAGCAGACTTCTGGTGGGGACTGTCGGATTTTCCATGTATAATATCATGTCATCTGCAAAAAGTGAAAGCTTAACTTCATCTTTGCCAATTTTGATGCCTTTGATTTCCTTTTGTTGTCTGATTGCTGGTGCTAGCACTTCCAATACTATGTGAAACAACAGTGGTGAGAGTCGACATCCCTGTTGTGTTCCTGATCTTGGGGAAAGCTCTCAGTTTTTCCCTGTTGACGATGATATTTGCTGTGGGCTTTTCATAAATGGCATTTATGATGTTTAAGTATGTTCCTTCTATCCCGACTTTCTTGAGGGTTTTTATCAAGAAAGGATGCTGAATTTCTGCATCGATTGACAGGATCATATGGTTCTTTTCTTTTCTTTTATTAATGTGATGTATCACATTGATTGATTTGCAAATGTTGAACCAGCCCTGCAGCCCAGGAATGAATCCCACTTGATCATGCTTTATATGCTGTTGAATCTGAGTTGCTAGTATCTTATTGAGAATTTTTGCATCCATATTCATCAGGGATATTGGCCTGTAGTTGTCTTTTTCTTGCTGGGTCTCTGTCTGGTTTAAGAATCAAAGTAATAGTGGCTTCACAGAATGAGTCTGGAAGTTTTCCTTCCCTTTCTAATTTTGGAACAGCTTGAGAAAGATAGGTATTATCTCTGCTTTAAATGTCTGGTAGAATATCCCTGGGAAGCCATCTGGTCCTGGACTCTTATTTGTTGGGAGATTTTTGGTAACTGATTCAATTTCTTTGCTGGTTATGAGTCTGTTCAAGTTTTTATTTCTTCCTGAGTTTTGGAAGGGTGTGGGTGCTTAGGAATTTGTCCATTTCTTCCAGGTTATCCAGTTTGTTGGCATATAATTTTTCATAATATTCCCTGATAATTGCTTGTATTTCTGAGGGATTGGTTGTAATAATTCCATTTTCATTCATGATTTTATCTATTTGGGTCATCTCCCTTTTCTTTTTGAGGAGCCTGGCTAGAGGTTTATCAATTTTGTTTATTTTTTCAAAAAAACAACTCTTGGTTTCATGGATCTGCTCGACAGTTTTTTTAGATCCTACATTGTTTATTTCTGCTCTGATCTTTATTATTTCTCTTCTTCTGCTGGGTTTGGGGTGTCTTAGCTGTTCTGCTCCTATTTCCTTTAGGTGTGCTGTTAGATTTTTCTTGTTTCTTGAGATAGGCCTGGACTGCAATGTATTTTCTTCTCAGGACTGCCTTCACTGCATCCCAAAGCGTTTGGATTGTTGTATCTTCATTTTCATTTGTTTCCATATATTTTTAAATTTCTTCTCTAATTGCCTGGTTGACCCACTCATTCTTTAGTAGGGTGTTCTTTAATCTCCATGCTTTTGGACGTTTTCCAGACTTTTTCCTGTGGTTGATTTCAAGCTTCATAGCATTGTGGTCTGAAAGTGTGCATGCTATGATCTCAATTCTTGTATACTTATGAAGGGCTGTTTTGTGACCCAGTATGTGATCTATCTTGGAGAATGTTCCATGTGCACTCGAGAAGAAAGTATATTCTGTTGTTTTGGCATGCAGAGTTCTAAATATATCTGTCAAATCCATCCGATCCAATGTATCATTCAGGGCCCTTGTTTCTTTATTGATCCTGTGTCTAGATGATCCATTACTGTAAGTGGAGTATTAAAGTCCCCTGCAATTACCACATTCTTATCAATAAGGTTGCTTATGTTTATGATTGTTTTATATATTTGGGGGCTCCCGTATTCGGCACATAGACATTTATAATTGTTAGTTCTTCCTGATGGATAGACCCTGTAATGATTATATAATGCCCTTCTTCATCTCTTGTTACAGCCTTTAATTTAAAGTCTAGTTTGTCTGATATAAGTATGGCCAGTCCAGGTTTCTTTTGACTTCCAGTAGCATGATAGATAGTTCTCCATCCTGTCACTTTCAATCTGAAGGTGTCCTCAGGTCTAAAATGAGTCTCTTGTAGACAGTAAATAGATGGGTCTTGTTTTTTTTATCCATTCTGATACCCTATGTCTTTTGGTTGGAGCATTTAGTCCATTTACATTCAGTGTTATTATTGAAAGATACTGGTTTAGAGTCACTGTGATGTCTGTAGGTTTCATGGTTGTAGTGATGTCTCTAGTACTTTTTGGTCCTTGCAACATTTCACTCACAGAATCCCCCTTGGGATCTCTTGTAGGACTGGTTTAGTGGTGATGAATTCCTTCAGTTTTTGTTTGGGAAGACCTTTATCTCTTCTTCTATTGTGAACGATAGACTTGCTGGATAAAGGATTCTCGGCTGCATATTTTTTCTGTTCATCACATTGAAGGTTTCCTGCCATTCTTTTCTGGCCTGCCAAGTTTCCGTAGATAGGTCTGCTATTACTCTTATGTGTCTACCTTTGTAAGTTATGGCCTGTTTATCCCTAGCTGCTTTCAGATTTTTCTCTTTATCCTTGTATTTTGCCAGTTTTAACTATATGTCGTGCAGAAGGTCGATTCAAGTTACTTCTGAAGGGAGTTCTCTGCGCCTCTTGGATCAATGCCTTTTTCCTTCCCCAGATCGGGGAAGTTCTCAGCTATGATTTGTTCAAGTACACCTTCAGCCCCTTTCTCTCTCTCTTCCTCTTCTGGAATTCCTATCATACAGATATTGTTGCATTTGATTGCATCACTTAGTTCTAATTCTCCCCTCATACTGCTGGATTTTTTTCTCTTTTTATCAGCTTCCTCTTTTCCCATAATTTTATTTTCTAATTCACCTATTCTCTCCTCTGCCTCGTCAATCTGAGCTGTGGTCGCCTCCATTTTATTTTGCACCTCATTTATAGCATTTTTTAGCTCCTCATGACTATTTCTTAGTCCCTTGATCTCTGTAGCAATAGATTCTCTGCTGTCCTCTATGCTTTTTTCAAGCCCAGCGATTAATTTTATGACTATTATTCTAAATTCTTGTTCCGTTATATTTCTTAAATCGTTTTTGATCAATTCATTAGCTGCCACTACTTCCTGGAGTTTCTTTTGAGGAGAGTTCTTCCGTTTTTTCATTTTGGGTAGTCCTTGCGGTGGCTCCAAACTGCAGGGCACTTCCCCTGTGCTGTCTGGTGTAACTTGTGTTGGTGGGCAGGGCCGCAGTCAGACCTGATGTCTGTCCCCAGCCCACCGCTGGGGCCACAGTCAGACTGGTGTGTACCTTATCTTCCCCTCTCCCAGGGGTAGGACTCACTGTGGAGTGGTGTGGCCCCTGTCTGAGCTACTTGCACACTGCCAGGTTTGTGGTGCTGCTTTGATGGGATCTGGCATATTAGCTGGGGTGGATCCACAAGGTGCACAGGGGCGGGAAGGGCAGGCTTAGCTCGCTCTGCCTTCAGTGGTCCCCTGAGGGATGGGCCCTGCGGCACTGGGAGGGAGGCCGACCTGTCAGAGGGATGGATCCCCAGAAGCACAGCGTTGGGCATTTGCGTGGTGCAAGCAAGTTCGGTGACAGGAACTAGTTCCCTTTGGAATTTCGGCTGGGGGATGGGAGAGGGAGATGGCGCTTGCCAGCACCTTTGTTCCCCCCAACCAAGCTGAGCTCTGTGTTCCAGGGCTTAACAACCCTCCCTCCCGGCGTCCTCTCGCCCTCCCCGCTTTCGGGAGCAGAGCTGTTGACTTTTAACATTCCAGATGTTAAGTCCTGCTGGCTGTCAGAACTCACGCAGTCCGGCCCCTCCGCTTGGGCAAGCCAGACTCGGGGGCTCTGCCTTGCCGGGTGGGCTAGCTGCCCCTCCACCGCCCCGGCTCCCTCCTGCCAGACTGTGTAGCACGCACCGCCTCTCAGCCCTTCCTACTCTCTTCTGTGGGCCTCTTGTCTATGCTTGGCTCCAGAGAGTCCGTTCTGCTGGTCTTCTGGCGGTTTTCTGGGTTATTTAGGCAGATGTGGCTGGAATCTATGTGATCAGCAGGACAAGGTAAGCCCAGCGTCTTCCTACGCCGCCATCTTCCCCTATTCTTTCATTTTAAAGACAAACATCTAGTATATAGATTCTCTGTAATATTGCCCAGAGCTAACAGATAACATGTTAGTCTATTTCCTTCCCATCCCTCCTGTGTGTGTGTACTGGAATCATTCTGTAGTTTTAGATCTTGTGTGACTCCCACAGTAACAGCACCATGTGTTTATTTTGAGCCAGTAAGCACTTCTATGAGGGTAGACACTAATGTGCCCATTTTATAGATGAGGAACCACGTTAAGTAATTTGCTCTACAGAAGCCATATTAGTTACCTATTGCTACAAAACAAATCACCCTAAAATGTAGTGGCTTAAAACAACAGACACTTAAGATCTCCTCGCCTCTGTGGTTCCAGAATCCAGGCAGAACTCAGTTGGATACTCTGGCTCAACTAGGGACGAATCTGCTTTCAGCCCACATGGGCAGTCATTGGCAGGAGGCAGCTCCTTGCCACGTGGGCTTCTCCTTAGGGAACCCCACAGCAGGCAGCCTGGTTCATCAGAAGAAGAAGAGCCTGAGAGTGTGAGCAAGGTGGAATTCAGTGTCTTATACCCCAATCTTGGAAGAGACAGGCCACTACATTTGCTGTAGTCTGTTCTTCAGAAGTCAGTCAGCCAGGTTCCATCCACTCCCACGGGGAAGGGATTACACGGGGGCAGCTGGCACTAGGCCTGACAAGATCGGACGAGGTGTGTGCTCTGTCCTAAAATCACATGATAGCTGCTCGAGCCCACAACATCTCAGAAATAAAGTGACGGGGCTTAGAATATAAGATGATGTTTCTCGTGAGAACCTCAGTCTCATCTCAAAACTTAGGATCTTAAATCATGAGGAAAAGGGGCGGATTGTGGATAGTGTATGGAGGCCGGGCAGCTTCCTGAGTTTGTGCCTGGCATGGACAGGCTACACAGAGCGGGCTCATTGATTATGTGGGTAAGTGAGCAGAACCCTAGATACAGTCATGTCCTCAGACACCACTGCCTCCTTGCACTGTCCCATATCATCTGCCAGATTTATAGATTTCTTTGGGAGAGTTATGACTTAGGACACTCGCACTGAGAAACCATTTAATACCCAGTACACCAAGCACCTAACTTCCAGCCAGAAAATCTGAAAATGGTTAAGCAAATCTTCTTAAACAAAGACATATATAAATAATACAAGCTTAGATGTTATACTAATAAATCATTCATGAGGCTTTTCTTTATGGCATCACCAGCTTCTACAGGTAACACTGCATGATTTGCAAGGGATATTATTCATAAAATGGTTCCTGTACTAAGGATTATATGTAGCCAATGGCTGGCGAAGCCATTATATGCTGACTAAATGACTGGGAATTGGCTTGGCTTAAAATTTACTTTTTAACTCACTGGTTAACCTCAAACCTTTAGGAGTAAGGAGTTTCAAATATTTTGATTAAAAGTTGGAACTCAGTTACTTCCTGCACACATCACTTCATTCGCCATAAGCCCTCCTTCTCTTTGATGTGTGTAACCCTTTCTACACAGAAACACCTTTAAATCCCCTACTACTGTTAATCTTAAGTGATGGTAGAGATATGGGAAAGCAACGCTTCTAAAACACAAGGAGAGTACCCTCCTGAACTTGCTTTGGTTTGGAAACCATCAAAAATGTTAATGGGAGATGCTGCAGCTATTTGGGGATGAACGCTTCCAACAAGCACAGACGTGATGTGGATCCAACCTTTGCTCACTCAAGAACTAAGACACCTTTCAGTAAGTACACTAACTCCTCTCTCTAGTGGCAGAACAGCCACCTAAAGAAAAGTCTGCTGCTTCAGACTAAAATCCACCATGCGATCTCTTCTCTTACCTTTTTGTAGTTAAGCCTCAGGAACTCTATGCCAAAAGAATCTTTCTTTACTCCTATTCTGCCCAGTGAATAAGCCCACTATATTCCTTACTTTGCTTCCGTGCTGTGTTATGTGTAGGAACAGTATTGGACTTGTGGGGACCTCGGAGAATGACACCACAAGGACTACAGCTCTGAGACTGTCAAGAAAATGGTGGCACCACAACACAGCACCAATGAAATGGACATATTCACAGAAGGACACCACCCACTGAAACTGACTCAAGAAGACAGCAGAAGACAGCAGTGGAGTAGGAGAACCCTGGGCTTATCTTGTCCGACAAACAACAACTAGATAATTATAAAATCACCCTAAATACTCCAGAAATCAATTGACAGAACAAACTCCACAACTAAAGGCAGAGAAGAGGCCACTTTGAAGAAGGTAGCAAGTGTGGAGATGTGTTTTAGGGAAGAAATGGGTGCTGTGGAGGCAAGGGAGCTGTGGTCACAGAGAACAGCATTTATATATATACATACGTATATATGTATGTATATATATGACAGGGGAATAGTAGCCCAGGGGAAGCAGAAGAAGAATGTTTCCCTAAAGCCATTCGCTTGGAAAATGAGAAAGGCTGCAACCAGCGGGCTTAAAGCCTGGTTTTAAAGGTCAGCAGTGGCTTGGCTGGGAGAGAGCCCAGGGGGCACTGTGCTGCTCCTGAAGAGAAAGCAGGCAGACAACCCAGGGGGAAATAGTGTGGAAACATCTGAAGAATGCCTGGGGCACAGAGAGGGAATATTCTTCACTCTTCTCCACAGCATCCCTGAGAGGCAACCATAGACACCTCTCTGGGAACAAAGGAGCTGGCAGGCACCATTTCCCTCCCCTGCCCCTCAGCATAAACATAGAGCCACCCTGAGGGAAGCAGCTCAATGTTGACACTGGCTGCCTAATTTGCTTACTCCAAGCCCCACACACCTCTCTGCTCTGGCAGGACTGCTCTTCTCAGTCAAGCCTGCCTCAGTGCCAGCAAGGTGGGGCCCTAGCCTACAAGACCAGCACAAATCCCTGTCCACACATCACCAAGTCATATTATAATTAAATTAAATTTGCAAACATAATGATAAAGAAAAACCTTAAAAGCAACAAGACAAAAGAAGTCCCTCACTTACAAGGGAAAACCTATATGGCTAGCTGGGGATTTCTCAACAGAAATTTGACAAGCCAGAAGGGAGTGGTAGGATATATTCAAAGTGCTGAGTGGGAAAAATCTGCAGCCAAGAATACTCTATCCAGCAAGGCTATCATTCAGAATAAAAGGAGTGACAGTTTTCTAGACAAAAATGAAATTCATGACCACTAACCCAGCACTGCAAGAAATATCAAAGGGGACTCTGACTACAAAGGAAACCAAAAGCGAAAAGAAGAAAAGGATCAAAGAAAATCTTCAGAAACGAGAAAAAATAAAGTGGCAATAAATACACATCTATCAATAATTACTTTGAATGTAAATGGACTAAATGCTCCAATCAAAAGACATGGGGACCCTTCTATATGCTGCCTACAAGAGACTCATTTTAGACCTAAAGACACTTACAGATAGAAAGTGGGGGGATGGTGAAACATCTATCATGCAAATGGATGTCAAAAGAAAGCCAGAGTAGCAGTACTTCTATTGGACAAACTAGACAGTAAAACAAAGACTTTAAAAAGAGACAAGAGTGTTATATAATCATTAAGGGGACAAACAAACAAGAAGATATAACAATTGTTCAGTATTTATACACCCAACTCGGAAGTACCCAAATATATATAAAACAATCAATAACAAACATAAACGAACTATACACAATAACACATAATAGTAGGGCACTTTAATACCCCACTTACACCAAGGGACAGATCACCTAAACAGAAAATCAACAAGGAAACAATGGCTTTGAATGACACGCTTGACCAGATGGGCCTAACGGATGTATTTACAACATCCTATCCTAAAACAACAGAATACACATTTTTTCAAGTGTGCATGGAACATTCTCCAGAACAGATCACATATTAGGTCACAAAACAGGCGTCAACAAATACAAAAAGATTGAGATCATACCATGCATATTTCAGACCACAGCACTATGAAACTTGAAGTCAACCACAAGAAAAAATTTGGAAAGACCTAAACAACATGTTACTAAACAATGAATGGGTCAACCAGGAAATCAAAGAAGAAAAAAAAAATACATGGAAACAAATGAAAATGAAAACATAGCAGTCCAAAACCTTTGTTTGGGATGCAGCAAAAGCAGTTACAAGAGGGAAGTTTATAGCTATACAAGCCTATCTCAAGAAGCAAGAAACATCTCAAATAAATGACCTAACATTATACCTAAAGGAGCTAGAAAAAGAACAACAAATGAAGCCTAAAGCAAGCAGAAGAAGGGAAATAATATAAATTATCTTACTTAGAAACTAAAAAAAAAAACCAAAACAAACAAAAACAACCCCAATAAAACAGATTGGTGAAATCAGGAGATGGTTCTTGGGAAAAACATCAGTTAAATTGATAAACCTCTAGCCAGACTTATCAAGAAAAAGGACTCAAATAAATAAAATCACAAATGAGAGATGAGAATAACCAACACCACAGAAGTACAACAGTTATAAGAGAATATTATGAGAACTATATGCCAACAAATTGAACAACCTGGAAGAAATGGATAAATTCCTAGAAACATGAACTACCAAAATTGAAACAAAAAGAAAACGAACATACCAATAACCAGCATAGAACTGATCAGTAATAAAAAAAAAGTCCCAACAAACAAAAGTCCAGGGCCAGATGGCTTCACAGGGGAATTCTATGAAATATTTAAAGAAGAGTTCATGCCTATTCTTCTCAAACTGTTTGAAAAAACAGAAAAGGAAAGAAAACTTCCAAATTCATTTTATGAAGCCAGCATTACTCTTATACCAAAACCAGATAAAGACTCTACTAAAAAAGAGAACTATAGGCCAATATTCTGATGAACATGGATGCAAAAATTCTCAATAAAACACCAGCAAACCAAATCCAACAGTAACATATTCACTATGATCAAGTGGGATTTATTTCTGGGCTGCAAGGGTGGTTCAATATTCACAAATCAATCATCATGATACACCACATTAATAAAAGAAAGATAAGAACCATATGATCCTCTCAATAGATGCAGAAAAAGCATTTGACAAAGTACAACATCCATTCATGATAAAAACCCTCAACAAAGTAAGTTTAGAGGGAACATATTTCAACATAATAAAGACCATATATGAAATACCCACAGCTAATATCATCCTCAACGAGTAAAACTGAGAGCTTTTCCTCTACAGAACAAGACAGGGATGTCCACTCTCACCACAGTTATTTAATACAGCACTGGGAGTCCTAGCCTCAGCAATCAGACAACAAAAAGAAATAAAAGGCATTCAAATTGGCAAGGAAGAAGTCAAACTTTCACTATGTGCAGACGACATAATACTCTATGTAGAAAACCTGAAAGCTTCCACCAAAAAACTGCTAGAACTGACACATTAATTCAGGAAAGTCACAGGATACAAAATCAACATACAGAATCTGTTGCATTTCTATATACCAATAATGAAGCAGCGGAAAGAGAAATTAAGAAAACATTCCCATTTACAACTGCACCAAAAACATAAGATACCTAGGAATAAACCTACCCAAAGGGGTAAAAGACCAATACTCAGAAAACGATAAAACACTGATGAAAAGAAATTGAAGATGACACAAAGAAATGGAAAAACATTCCAGGCTCATGAGTTAGAAGAACAAATAATGTTAAAATGTCTATACTACACAAAGCAATCTACACATTTAATTTTTTTTTTTTAACGTTTTATTTTATTTTTGAGACAGAGAGAGACAGAGCATGAACGGGGGAGGGTCAGAGAGAGAGAGACACACAGAATCCGAAATAGGCTCCAGGCTCTGAGCACCCAGCACAGAGCCCGACACGGGGCTCGAACCCACGGACCGCGAGATCGTGACCTGAGCCCAAGTCGGACGCTCAACCGACTGAGCCACCCAGGCGCCCCGCAATCTACACATTTAATGCAATCTCTATCAAAATACCACCAGAAGTTTTCACGTAGCTAGAAGAAACAATCCGAAAATTTGTATGGAAACACAAAAGATCCTGAATAGCCAAAGCAATCTTGAAAACGCAAAGCAAAGCTGGAGGCATCACAGTTCCAGACTTCAAGTTATATTACAAAGCTGAAGTGAGCCAAAGAGTACGGCACTGCCACAAAAACAGACATGCAGACCAATGAAACAGAACAGAAAACCCAGAAATGAACCCACAACTATATGGTCAACTAATGTTCAACAAAGCAGGAAAAGCATATCCAATGGGAAAAAGACAGCCTCTTCAACAAATGGTGTTGGGAAAACTGGACAGCAATGTGCAAAACAATGAAACTGGACCACTTTCTTACACCAAACACAAAAATCAATTCAAAATGGATGAAAGACCTACATGTGAGACCTGAAACCATAAAATTCTGAGAGAACACAGTAACCTTTTTGACATCGAG
The DNA here is from genome assembly GCF_023721935.1 of Panthera uncia. NCBI lineage: Eukaryota > Metazoa > Chordata > Mammalia > Carnivora > Felidae > Panthera > Panthera uncia. The sequence goes on from NW_026057585.1 coordinate 5,796,763, forward strand.
CATAGCCAACTTCTTTCTAGGTATGTCTTCTGAGGCAAGGGAAACAAGAGCAAAAATAAATTATTGGGACCTCATCAAAATAAAAAGCTTCTGCACAGCGAAGGACACAATCAACAAAACTAAAAGAAAGCCTGCTGAAGGGGAGAAGATATTTGCATATGACATATCTGATAAAGGGTTAGTATCCAAAATCTATAAAGAACTTACCCAACTCAACACACACAAAAAACAAATAATCCAATTTAAAAATGAGAAGACATGAACAGATCTTTTTCCAAAGATGACATCCAGATGGCCAACAGACATACAAAAAGATGTTCAACATCACTCGTCATCAGGGAAATACCAATCAAAACTATAAAGAAAGATCACATCACACCTGTCAGAATGGCTAAAATCAACAACACAAGAAACCACAGGTGCTGGTGAGGATGTAGAGAAAGGGGAACCCTCTTGCACTGTTGGTGGGAATGCAAACTGGTGCAGCTGCTCTGGAAAACACTGTGGAGTTTCCTCAAAAAATTAAAGTTAGAATTAACCTATGATCCAGCAATTGCACTATGAGGCGTTTACCCAAAGAATACAAAAGTACTAATTCAAAGGGATAATGCATCTCAATGTTTATAGCACCAAAACCTTTAAAAGTCAAATTATGGAAGCAGCCCAAGTGTCCATCGGTTAATGAATGGATAAAGATGTGGTACATACATACAATGGGATATTACTCAGCCACGAAACAGAATGAAATTTTGCCATTTGCAATGACATAGATGGAGCGAGAGAGTATTATTATACTATGAAAAGTAAGTCAGAGAAAGACAATTATGATTTCACTCATACCTGGAAATAAGAAACAAAACAAATGAACAAACTGAGAAAAAGAGAGAAGCAAACCAAGAAAGAAACTTAACTGTAGAGAACAAACTGATGGTTACCAGAAGGAGGCGGTAGGGGGAGATGGATTAAAAAGGCAATGGGGATTAAGGAGTGCACTTGTGATGAGCATTGCATGTTGTATGAAAGTGCTGAATCACTATACTGGACATGTGACTCTAATGTTACACTGTATGTTAACTAACGAGAATTTAAATAAATCCTGAAGAAAAAAAAAACAAACACAAATCCAAACAGAACTGTAACAAGGTTGGATTAGTGCCTTAAAAACTTCCCACAAAGAAAAGTCAGGCCCAAAGGAATGTATCCATTTCTTTTCCTAAAATATTCTCACCTCCCCAAATCCTTACCGTGTACATACATATGTATATGGTATTAATCACCCAAAAGCCCAGTAAGACATCTCAGCTTAACTACACTTTAATTAGAAACAAGTAGAAAAGATTAGCAATTAGATATTTTTACATACAGTTATAACCTCCTGCAAGAGGTTGAGCTTAAGGAGGCTGTTTTAGATCATTTTTATGGTCCTTTTCAGCTAAGTCCATGACTCTGCACTTATGGGGAGAGGGCAATCAATTGTGCACTTGACGGTCTCTGCAGGAGATAAAACGGTCTCTGCAGGAGATAAAACGTAATACAAAGAGTAACATATCAACAAATCTTCTGTTATCACAGAAATAAGAAAAACTTTTGAAATGTTCATTTTAGCTCTAGTGAAATAACTAGTAAAAAACAAACAAAAAGTTCGTTGTTCCCTGACAGAATACGATAGGAACACCTCCTGCAGGGCTCAACCTCTGAGGGCACAGAAAGATTCTGAACTCTGAGGCCTTATGTCCAAGACATGGGGCCCATAATCTCACATCGGGATCTCCTCAGGCAAAGCTGGGAACCACATCCTGACATCTTCTGTAACACAGTAAGCTCTGGTCTTTGGTAATTTTTAAGTTGACAGCTTAGTTTAGAAGTCCTTTTAAATAAAAAGAAAAGGGTACCACATTTCAGTTTTAAGTATATGTTAAAATTAGCTTCTCCCTCTTTTTCCTCTTCCTCTTCTTTTCTTCCAAGTGGCTGGTAGCATCAGCAAAAAACATAACTTCACTTTTTGCCTCGCATTCCCTCTTGAGATATTCAAGACCTGCCATATTGAAGCCAATAACATCCTGGGGAGGGATAGAAGAAAGGTGAGATGAACATTCTCTCACTTGAGCTCAATCGCAGCAGCATGTGCAAGTCAGGAGAACCAATGCTTCAGGTGTTCTTCAGGTGTTCCAAGGCATCCCTCCTTGTCTAAGGTCTTTCTTGTTTTGTTTTCTTCTCTCTATTCTTTATCCAATACAGTGGAAATCTTACCTCAATACAGATATATGTCTGGTCAATATCACCAAAGACAAGGCACAGCTCACTGTGCTACTTCAAAGTCACACACACACTAGGATTTCCCCCTCATTACTGCATTACTACAGGGATACCTACCCGGACTTGGCTGACTTTTGAAATAGTTGTTTCCTTTAATTTTTCAATGACTGGCACAAGCATTTGGTTACTAGTGATCTGCCCAAAGTGAATCCTAATAGAAAAACAAAACAGTCACATTACAAAGAGAGGTAGTGCTCCACTTATCCTTTCTAGAAAAGCAAACAGATAATATCAAACCAAAAAAAAAAAAAAAAGCAAAAAAAGGATTAATTTTACCATATCATGGCAGTATAAAAAATGGCTGAAGATGTTTCCTCTCTACTACTCACTTTTATCTGATGTCAATTTTAACAATACTATCCTAAAAGTTATGACACATTCAACTTGTTTGCAAAGCTGGCCCTTTTACCTGCCATCTACCATGAGGCCGCAGACTTTGACAACGGTATTCTAGGAAAGCTCAGAGAGGAATGAGTGTGCTAAGAAATGCTAACTCAACAAAGGTTTGTTAATATTTCTAGGGAAGCCACAGCAAAAAAGAAGATAGTCACTGACGAGAGTCGAACTCTGACCTACAGTACCAAGATGACCTCAGTGAATTCATGTTCCTCGATGCGTAACTCACACTCATGTGTGACCTGTCACAGCTACTTGTAAGGCACTAGCCATCTCCAACCCTCTGATATGCTGGAAATATTCCTAGTGTTTCCCTTAAGATCAGAAACCCCGATTTAGTACCTATGCCAAGCAGTAAGAAATTATTAGCAACATCATTGAGTGCCAACTTGAGGCCTCATCACTTGCCTCAAATTATAAATATGGCAAGAGACTAACATAAACATATCCCTGTTCTTCTATTGCTACTATCTTGATGGAATAAAAGGAACACAGGATTAAGAGTCATGAAAATAGGTCAATTCAAATACGAATTCTCTAAATATATCTGTTAGTTTTTTAACTCTTTGGTATTGGCTGATGAGTTTATATCTTGTCTTCCTAATAGCGTTTCAAGGAGTGTTGGATCTGTCTCTATTCCCGGTCTCTGCTGTAACAGCTGGAGACTGAGGGGGCAAAGATACAAGAGTACACTCTTAAACTCCTACAAACACACTCTTCTCAATTACACATTAAGAGCAATTCTACATATTTAAGAATAGTCTAATAAACATATTTCCTTTGTTTGCTTACTTCCCTCTGGATATGCCCTGATGTTTCCATTTGTTTCTAGAGACCCAGGAAAATAAAGGCACTATTCCAGACGATGCTGTTAGGAGGACAAAACCAAATCCTTTTGCTTACACTAAACAGTTAAACAGACACAACGAATGAGGCCAACTGGCCACTCGGTACTGGGCTCTCAGCAAACAGACCAGAACCAGAGCTACTGCAGCCTGGAGGCTTATGCCTACTAAGCATCCCTGAGCAGTGCTCCGCCTCATTACTTAAAGAGATGGGCCACCATGTCCCTTGTTTAAGGACAAGACTGATTCCACAGCATAAGAAATAATTTATGTCACACAGCAGTGAAATCCTGTAACCATCTCTGAGTCTCAAACATCGGAGCTCCTAATTCCAGTGTGGACACCATCAGTTAAAGTAGCACTGGGGCGGTCAGGCCGAGTAGACACGGTACTCTTTGGAAAGCAGGTTACCTGAGCAGAAAGAAGAGGCACCTGCACAGAAGTTCAATATCAGAGCCCAGCTGGATGAATTCATTAAAGAGCTTCAGGACGTCTGGGACGTAAGAGAAAGGCAGCACAAGCAGAGACTCTTCCAGCTCGCTGAAGACAAAGAGAATAAACACTAAAAATGCCACATTTCTTAACCTGCTCAATTTTAAAACTTCTACTGATTTTTCTATGATTTTATGTTTGAATAGATCTTACCCATTCAGAGTTAAATTTAATATTCGTTTATATTCTGGATGGTTCCCTCTTTTCCATGTTTTGTTTTTTACATTTAATATTTTAATCTATTTGATGCATTCTGGTCCATGGCACGATAGGAGAATCTAACTGTTTTTCCAGAGTAACTAATTTCTCCAAACTCTTTGGTTGAATGTTCCGCCTTTACATTATGATACTTCTTTTACCATGTATTGAATCTTTACATTTCAGACTCTCTTTCAGGGCTTTCAAGTTGGTCCTCATGACTGACTGATTCTGACAACAATCCTGTAGTATTTTAGTTCTGCTAATTTTATAGCTTTTTAATCCAGGAGAATCTAACTCTTGCTATTCTTCTGGTTTGTTTTACTTTTTTTGAACTAGTTCTAATATCATTTCATCAATTCCAATTCCAAATTTCAAGAGGACTTCAACTAGAGTCACCAACCTGTAAATTAGTTTTTTTAAAAAAACAAGTAAATCTTTAGAACACAGAATCTTCCCTTCTAGGAATGTGTAACATTTCCATTCATTTAAATTTTCTTTTACGTTTCTCTAGTGAAGTTTCGTCATTATCCTCAGGTCTGTTTACTTCTTGTTGTAAGGGACAGATTTAGATATTGAGAATTGTTATGACCTATCAGTAGGTCAAACTCATAAATAAAACCCAAAGGTAAATCACAAACAAGAAACATGATCCTAAAAATACAGAACAAGAGATATAAAGAATTTTTAGAAACCAATGAGAAATTACTGAAGAGTACAAGAAAGGGAAACTAAACATTCACAGGAAAAAAAGACAAAAGGCCAACAAATTCATTAATAATTGAAAGAAATTAATATAATACAATACTACCTTTTGCCTCTGAAACTGGCAAAGAATTTTTCAAAGCCTGGTAAAAAGTCATTACAAGCATTCTGGAAAGTAATTCCGCAACACAGACCTTTAAGGAGCTCATGCCCATTGATCAGTTATTGTTATGCTAGGATTCTTATCTTAAAAAACAACAACGAAGATTTCTATGTAAAGGTGTTCACAGAAGCACTACTGCTAACGGCAAAAATCAAAAGCAAATCCAATAGTAATTATCCATGCAATGAGTGTTTTGATATAACACAACGAATTTATTTTTGAAGAATATTGGTAACATGAGCAAACGCTCAGGAAATATTCTGTGAAAAAGGACAGGATACAACATTATATACAGCAGGATTCCAATAAAAATAAGCCATCGGAAACACACAATCAGAAAAGGTTACCAGTCGGTACTTGTGACCGATGATAGATGCTTTCATTACTCACAATGTGCAGTAGCACTACTCTTCATTTGTCCCTAAAATTTCCCTTCATAGTTTAGGAGGAGCCTCCTGGCTCTGCCTCAAAAAGAGCCTTATTATAATGTATTATTTTCCACCAAAATGCTGACATAGTTCAACTTACATGGAAAATAACCATCAGTTAGAACTCCTGTTTATCTCATGGTCAGACAGGCAGTCAGTAAATGTTGGCTGACAAATTGTAACCGTACACTGGGACTCACCTCGACTTGATCCCTTTAAAAATCTCCAACACATAAGCTGAAGGCTGTAAAGGAAGCACAGCAGCCTTAGTGATGCCTTGGGTTGGTTTCTACGGAGGCTCCCTCATTCCTGTCTCCTAAACACCAGGGATCCCGCTCACATGACAAACGGGGCTCTAAGCGGGCAATGCATGTGCGGGCTTAGAGTCTGTCACATTTGGGTTCGCAGTCCAGCTCTGCCACTCCCCAACTGTGTTACCTTCTATCTGTGAGTCAGGCCAGTTTCCTAGCAGTAAAATGAGGCTGCCCTGACTCACAAGTTGAGTGCGATGAATGACACGTGCATGGAACGTACTGCAGACTGCTCGATGTGCACACACTGTCCCATTTCTCCCTCCTCCTCTATCTGACTGACGTATGCCAACTTTTCCTCCGGAAAGCTCAATTTCCAAGTTCATTTACATGGACAGAATCTGCAAGAGGGCTTTGGAAACTGGACAAATAAGCACTAGAAAATACGAGAATGCCATCCAGTCCAACCAAAAAGGATGGCTTGGAAGTTACGCTAAAATGGTCCTTTTGAAATACTCAACACCACGGAAGACAAAAGAAAGTTTTAACGGCAAAGTATTCCCCAATACGTCCAGCCTCAAATCATGCTTCTTGAGGGGCGCCTGGGTGGCTCAGTCAGTTAAGAGTCCAACTCTGATCGTGGCTCAGGTCATGATTTCACAGTCCATGGGATCAAGCCCTGTGTCAGGCTCCGGGCTGACAGTAAGGAGCCTGCTTGGGATTCTCTCTTCTCTCTCTCTCCACCCCTCCCCCACTTACACTCCTCTCTTTCTCTCAAAATAAACAAACGTTAAAAAAAAAAAAAATCATGCCTCTTCACTTCCTACTTTGCCTCTCTTGTCCCTGAAAGTAACCTCTGAGTAACCAGGGGGAAGCTGTTAGACACTCTACTCACAGAGATGTTGCCATAGGCCATCAGGATGGGGTTGATGGGAAGAGGAACCTATGAAGAAATTATTAAATCACGTCATTAAAAAACAAGACTTGGATAGGCACTATCGCAGGGCGACAATCATACTCTAGTTTTGAAAAGGGAAACCCTACAAATTGAAAGAATATAAAACAATGACCAGGCCTTTTAGTTTTAATAGTGCTGATGAATGAGTTGGGACAATATTTTATCTGGAAATCTGGAATGGTTACAGTGCCTCTGCAACCAAAGCAGCAGAAGGAGTTTCTACCCAATATAATGGTCACCTCAGTCTGGAATTTCCTCTCTTTTGTTTTCCATTAAAACCAAGCTTCCCTCCTCCTAGGCCCTCAACTCCTTCTTTCTAATACTTGAAATAGGAAAGACTATTACATTTATCTCATTTGCAGTTCTAAGTCAGGAAAGTCCTAAAATGATGGTTTTCATCTCAGGAATTCCATTTAGACACATTTCTCAGAGTGTAACTTCATGGACTATCTCACCTCTTTCCCTGCAGCTTTACAAATGGCTTTGTGTTCCTTCATTTTTGCAGTTTCCTCTCGGTATAGCTCGACAGCCTCCATGATCCTCTCAGCCTACACAGATGGCGACAAAGGACAGACATCATTGCCACATGCCCCATCATTCTGGAACACTGCAACCAGAAGACCTGACTAGAGAACTACCAGATAACTTGAATCCGTGTAATAAACACGTGTCAGTAGAGTGCCAGACAGACACTTGTAGATGTCTTTGGTTTTTCTTTTCTTTCTAATTTATGGGGAGGACACTAAGCGTCTTGGATTCAGGTGAGACCGTATGTACGTGCACTCAGGGAGCAGGGCAGCTCCCGGCACCTGAGAGGTGCCGCTTCCAGAACACTGGAAGAATGAGCTCTCCTTTCTACAAACCATCACGGACTTGGCACTACTTCTGTCCTCGGTTACAAGGAAGGAAAACAGGGGTTATGATCTCCACCTACATATTTCATCAACTTGTCGCCACAAAAGGGCTATCTGGTTGACAAAAACTTTTCACTGAAAAGTTGGGATCCTCTTTAAAAATGAGATACTGCATTCTGTATCAACTTACCGCTTTGACCGTTTCAATAGTTTTCTTTCCAGTAAAGTAATTGTCACCTTGAGTCTCTCCTGGAACCTGCCAGAAAAAAAGAGATCCTTGACAATGCTGCTGAGAGGCATTACAGAACCAATTAGAGGCACCTGGATGGCTCAGTAAGTTAAGCATCCGACTCTTGAATTTGCCTCAGGTTGTGATCTCGTGATTTGTGAGATCAATCCGCACATCGGGCTCTAGGCTGACAGCGTGGAGCCTGCTTAGGATTCTCTCTCTCCCTCTCTCTCTGCCCCTCCCCTGCTTGCACACGTGTATGCGCTCTCACTCAAAATAAATAAACATTAAAAAAAAAAAAACACAATAAATTAATCATATCCAGAAAAGAACAGACATCACTATAATAATGGTAACATGGTGTTACCAACTACTGTTAATAGGGTACTTACTAAGTGCCAAACATTGGCAAGTATTTTATATTCATTATTATGAGAATATCCTATTCTACAAAAGTTTAAAGAGAATGCCCAAGGGAGCCTGGGTGGCTCAGTCAGTTGAGTGTCCGACCAGGTCATGGTCCCAGGGTTGTGAGGTTGAGCCCCCACTGGGTTCCACACTGAGTGTGGAGCCTGCTTGGGATTCTCTCTCTCTCTCCTCTCTCTCTCTCTCTCTCTCTCTCTTTCTCTCTCCCTCTACTCCTCCCCCACTAGCATGTGCTCACACATTCCCTCTCTCTCTAAAATTAAAGGCAAAAAAAACCCCACAAATTCCGAAACCTTTTGATTTTTATTTTTGTTCTATGATTCCATGAGGCCTCCTTAAAAAATGAAACAAAACAATAGTGAGAATGACAATCATGCATTACCAAATTTGGTCAGTCATTTGTCCCTCAAAATCAGGCTATACAGTTGAATCAAACAGGACTGCACAGACAGCGTCCTGCATGAGCTGGTGATGACTTCAGTATCTGATCCTAATTCTAATTCCATTAGAAATTCTTGAAACTAAAGTAAATTCGAATAAGATAATCACAGGGCTCAATCCCAGAGTCCCAAAAGATTTACTTACTACTGGCTGGTCTTCTTTGGCCACGCTCTCCTCATATTCTGCTTCCCTTTGCTGTCAAGAGAGAGATAGAAGTCAATCTGGAAGAAAAGACATGGTCTCTACATGAAGTGAAATGAGACTGAAAAGCTGCTTCTTTCAAAATGCAGTCCCCTAATAGCATCTCTGTCTCTGTGTGGCTGCTGAATCAGTGACAGTAGTGCTGGAAACATCTCCTGGAGGTCCCTGGATTCGCACTGGCTGAGGGGTGGCCACACTAGACAGAACGCCGCGGCTGGGACAGCAGGTCAGATACCCACCAGCACCTCCGTAACCAAGCCTAAGTCCTTACCATCTCCCTTTCTTCCTCAAGAATAAGAGGCTCCCTTGTTCTCTCCCAAAGTCTCAGAGATTTGTCATGGGACGATGACACAACATAGTCTCCACTGGGGCTTACAGCCAAGCACCAGATTTCCTGGTGGTGCCCCTGGAGAGAAAAGAAACAAAAACAAAAACCCTGAGAAGAAATACCTTATTCATTGACTGATGCCTGCTCTACATCAGTGGGAAGTCCACACTTGATCTTAAAAGTAGTTCTGAAAGGGGCGCCTGGGTGGCTCAGTCGGTTGAGTGTCCGACTTTGGCTCAGGTCATGATCTCACAGTCTGTGGGTTCGAGCCCCACATCAGGCTCTGTGCTGACAGCTCAGAGCCTGGAGCCTGCTTGGGATTCTGTGTCTTCCTGTCTCTCTGCCCCTCCCCAACTCATCCTCTGTCTCTCTCACTCTGAAAAATAAACAAACATAAAAAAAATTAAAAAAAGAAAAAAAGTAGTTCTGAAGTACTGAGTACTGAGTAGTAAAGTTCTGAAGTACTAAATACTGAGTAGCAAAGTTCTGAAGTACTGAGAACTGAGGAAACTAAGCAGCAAGAGTCACCTCCAGAGTCTGTATGTGTTCAAATTTGTCCGCATCCCACTGCTTAATCTTATGGTCCTTCCCAGCGGTGAAGAAGAGGTGGGACTTGGGTACGAACTGGAGGTACATCACGCTGAAAAGTGAGAGAAGGGAGCAAATGTCATCAAATTCCACATTAGTGAAGAGTCTCATGCACATAGTTTTGAAGAGCTAGTTCTAGAATGCCTGATTATTTATATTTTAGAATTTTACATTTATGACTGTCTGAAAACACCAAAATAATAGACACAGAGGCACAAGGGAAATGATACAGGTGACGCAAAGGGACGTCTTTGAAAAGACAGCACCTACCTGTCATCGTGCGCAAAGAGAGACTTGTGGCAGTCCCCGAAGTCCAAACCCCAGATTTTCACGTTCCTGTCAGCAGAGCCAGTGGCTATTAGTGTCCCATCCTACAAGGAAGAGAAGTAAACCGTTACTTTGCTTGACTATCAGAAACTCTACAATTAGACTACCCAGAACATTTAACCCACTTTTTCCGGAAACAGTAAAATCAATACCAAACAATTAATTTCATCTATCAAGAGCACCTATTTCTTTGCTTTTATCTAAGGTTGCCTTTAAAAGCTTGTTGAGTGAGAGCAAGAACTCTGCGGCTCCAGTGGGTTTGTACTGCTGTAGGGTGGTGGTGTGCCCTGATGTCAGTTACCTATTTATGTTGTTAAACACATAGGAAGAATGTCTAATCTCTGTCCTAGGATTTGGGGGAAGAGGGAGGAAGAAGGAAAGAAGAGTCTGGGAAAGAACCTACTGGAAAATTTGCAACCCAGCCTTTTATCTCATGTTCCTGATCTCTATTTCTCCTATCTTTCCTATCTCAACTTCTCATTCAAATGGTTGTCAACATAAGAACACCGGAAAACGGGGCACCTGGGTGGCTCAGTCGGTTAAGCGTCCGACTTCAGCTCAGGTCATGATCTCATTGTCTGTGGGTTCGAGCCCCACATAGGGCTCTGTGCTAAGCTGCTCGGAGCCTGGAGCCTGCTTTGGACTCTGTGTCTCCCTCTCTCTCTGCCTCTCCCCCACTCACACTCTGTCTCTCTCTCTCTCTCAAAAATAAACAAACATTAAAAAAATTTAAAAAAAGAACACCAGAAATACTGTGTGACACCTACCTACTGTTAACGCATGGAATTCAAACAGCTAGAGCACGGGGCTGATCCCTTTCACACAGACTAGATCGTGTCTTTAAACACATTATTGCCACTCTTAGCCATAACTAGACATTGCAAAAATATGATTTTGGTCAAGAGACTAAAAGTATACAGATAGTGCAAAATATGGTAAGTGTCCAAATACGAAGCCAAGTTCCATCCTCCTCGCCAGCATTATCCTTCAGAACAAAGAGGAAGCCTTTTTTAAAATCATATTTTAGGGTGGTCTACCAATTATAGTATTTTAGACAGCAAAATACTATCTGGAAAATCCACAGTGGGGTTAGTTTTAAGGATTAATTAAGACATTTGTGAACATATTCTGAAAGTACTAAAGTAATATACATATTTAAGGTACAATTATAACATGTGTCATTTTATGGCTTTTTTGGGTGAAAGATTAACAACAGGATGAAAAAAATACTCTGAAGTGAAGATAGCAAGCCAAGAACTAAGAAAGTGCTTTAGAAAAGACAACTTGTTTCTGAGACATTGTTTACATTTTACTTACGTAAGAGATGTCCATGCATATAACAGGCAGTTTGTGTCCATACAGTGAGAGAAAAAACTATTAAAAAAAAAAAAAGAACAAATAATTCACATCTATCTATAAAATATAGGCACTGTTTGTTACAAGTGGATCAAAAATATAACTTTAAAATATAATAAACACTGTTCTGGATTGCTTTATATTTCCCGAGAAGACAAAGCACTGAAGGCAGCTCAGCCTGGGTCCAGCATGCGGACCCTGCATGCACCTGCCACGAGCGCTGCAGTGCAGTGGAGCCCGGCATGCCCCTGACGCCCACTGCCTCAGGCACAATAGGGCACAGGGACGTTCACGGCACCTCTCAGCTGAAAAGACTTTGGACCCTCGCTTCACAACAATGTTCCCAGGCCAGATCCAGTCCTGCCGACTCGGGGCCCAGGGCCCAGTAATCTTATAGTTTTAAAAGCAACCCAAACGATCCCGACATATAGCCAAGTGTGGAAGCACTGCCCGGGAGACCCAACAACGCTCTTAAGCTACTGGCTGCAACAGGATTTTCTGAACTTACGAAATATAACTTGCCTCAAGCAAAATTTATGAACCAAAGGGTTCTTTAAAACTCTGGCTTTCCTAGTGCACCTAAAATGTTTTGATTCCCGTATAAATTTTTAGAAACCTATCACTGCTGGGCACAGTTAGGGCCACTTTACAGTCTCAACCCAACCAAGGTCAGTCAGAAAGACAGAAACTATTTGCAGGCATAATCACTGTACCTTTAAAGTGTCAACATAGAAAATTTTCACAGTACAGTCCAGCAAAGAGACAGCCAACAGCTTCTGATTGGGAGAGTAACTGACACAAAGAACATCTTCATCTAGTTGCAAGGTTCGGGTTTGTTTCACAGAAAGTCTAGCAGGACAGAAAGCATCAAGGGAAAAATTAATAAATGAGGGCTCTACAAAGGCAGACAAAAATTCCAAAAAGTCCCTGGAGCACAAGAGAAATACACATGTTGGGTGCCTGGGTGGCTCAGTCGATTAAGCGTCCGACTTCCGCTCAGGTCATGATCATGCAGTCTATGAGTTTGAGCCCTGCGTCGGGCTCTGTGCTGACAGCTGGGAGCCTGGAGCCTGCTTCGGATTCTGTGTCTCCCTCTCTCTCTGCCCCTCCCCCACACATGCTCTGTCTCTCTCGCAAAAATAAATAAACATTAAAAAAAATATATGTCAAAAACCCATTCAGTAGTTCCCCATTTTCACTCTAAAACAAGGACACTAATTAAAAAATGTCTACTCACCTCTTCTGGGTACTATTCTCATCTTTTACCAACTCAAAATCCCAGAACTTGACAGATTTATCTGCACCACCTGTCACAAAGCCACGCTGAAAATCAAATGACATTGCAATTAAAAAATATTTTGTTACAGAAACTTTGATAAGACGACATCAAAATAGCATAAAAGACCATTTGTATTTAATGGCATGGGAGAAGAATGAAGAAAAATGTAGTTTCCCTAACCCTTCTCCTTGCTCTTTTGGGGCGGCAGCCACAGATCTTATTTGTAAATTCCTAGCAGGAGCTAATGTAGACAGTAGCTAGGGGAAAGTTCTAGCTATACTTTCGTTCAGCATCAGGAGGACTCTGAACACTGTAGGGTCTTTTGCTCCACCTAAGAAAGCACCAGTCAAAAGAAGTTGCTGCTAATAAAATGGTTTGACAAATATACACAGACTAGATCATCTAAATAAGTTCATTCAAAGTATTTCTCAGAAGGGTATAAATTTATTCTTGCAATGTCTCTGCGTAAAATACATTTGAAATTGTTTTCTAGTATCAAGAAAATCAGTCCCATCGCATTGTAGTGTTAAACTCTATAGAACATGGGTCAGAAAGCTAGATCGCAAGTGTTTATTCTGCCATTTGAGATTTGTAACATAGGAAACAACCTTACAAGGACCCTTGTGATGCTGAAATGACCAAGACTATCTAGCTTCTAAAACCATTATGAAAGAATAAAGGGTAAGATGGATATAAAAATACTTTGAGAGGGGCAACTGGGTGGCTCAGTCAGTTAAGCGTCCAACTTCAGCTCAGGTCATGATCTCAGGGTTCGTGAGTTCGAGCCCTGCATCAGGCTTTGTGCTGACAGCTCAGAGCCTGGAACCTGCTTTGGATTCTGTGTCTCCCTCTCTCTCTCTGCCCCTCCCCCACTCATTCTCTGCTCTCTCTCAAAAATAAATAAATGTTAAAAAAAATAATAAAAATACTTCGAGAGATAGAATCCTAGATGTTACTACTATTTAAACTTTAAATGCTGTTTTATTCTGACCACAGACGACGTAACCTGTTCTAACTTCCAGATTCCGTTTTTTCCAAAAACAGCTACTTTCAGTAGATGGTTTGCCACTATTGAGAAGGTTCAAGTGAATGGGCCACAAGCTCTTATTAAAGTATTGTCAAAAAACATCTCAAAATGCTGACCAACAGCACATTACTAGAATAAGCATACAGTTCTCCAAAGTGACCCCTCACAAGGGAAGCACCCTGTTACTGACTTGAAAGGGCTGATACGTTTGCTACAAACACTAGACTTCTAGCCTCGTGGATGTAGGGACTGAAAGGAGAAACAGAAAGTCTACTGCATCCTCTGCACTTTGTTGCCCAAGGAAATAGTTCCTTTTAGGAAGCAGCACAAAGCACTGGTAAAAATCATGAGGCCAAGTAATCTGATGTCATGCAGCTGAACGAGAATTCACTTGCTACGACAGCTATCCGTATTATCAGGCACATGATATGCCACCACTTAGAAAATCTCATGATTAGACAAAAAGTTGGCTTTCTTTAAAGATATCCTGAAGAATCTTTGGCAGGCAGCAGGAAACGCTGATGCAAGCAACGGGAAAGGCAGCTAGTGTACTGAAGTCCGGATCCAAATGTCTGGCTTAGTTACCTGATCTGGAGAGAGAGACAAGGACCATAGAGCTCCATCGTGTGCATCTACTGTCTCCAGCAGATTTCCTGAGGCCAGGTCATAAAGCTGCAGCTTACCCGTCTGTGGAAGACACAAAATGAACACAGCTCCAATGAACACACCCATACCCTCTAAGATTCATGCTTACACAATTCAGATGTGGCCAACTGCTTGTGAATGGAGCGCACGTTCTGCGTGATGAGTGAGGCCGCCGATGCGTGGAGCAGTCTCTGGCAGGGTTGCTCTGCTGCCCAATGACAGAGCCTGCGGCCTCACAGTACTGGGCTCGTCACTTTCACTGATCCCTCAACTTCAGAAGGGCAACAGCATGGCCAGAGGCAAACCAGGAGAAACACAGCAGCAAATGCTCCTAAAAACCTTTCGAGTTAAAGCAATTTTAAATGGTATCTGGCTTAACCAACATTTCTCCATCTAGTTTTGGTTTCCTCCTCTCCAGTACACTGACAGTGAGAAACAGAAATCTACCTACAATGCTAGGGAGGGCAATGGACTTAAAAATAAACTGCAAAGGCTTAGAAAACAATGAGACACACTTCCTGTTTGGTAATTGGGATATGCCGCGGTCACAATACCAAGCGAGGAACACACAGCGGCAAAGCCCGCTCTATGATGGGCTTCTGCAGGGGAAGGGGGGTGCGGAGAGCATAAGGTGGAAGGACTGGGGTCCCAGGGCTGACTACTGCTGAATTCACCTCCAAGAGCCCATTTTCTCATCTGCAAAATGGGGCTTATAGCAGCAACCTCTCTAAGCTGCTGTGGGCATTAAATAAGATCACGTACATTAAATGATCAGAGACTGGGCTGGGATGTGGGACTGCACTTTAGTCATACAGGTAGGTGGACCTGGAAGGTACTCGCAACATGTTTTCCTAACAAAAACAATACAGGGACGTTTGTTGAAAGAATGAATGAAAGATGAGAGAAACTTTTAATTGGCACTTAATGTCCATTCCAACACTGACCCTAAAAATCTCTCTAGCTTATTTTACACTTTCAGCTGGGCAAAAAATACCCATTGTGATACACAGGATTTCTAATAAAGTGATCACGTGCACACAGCACTGGTTTAGGGGGATAACGATGACAAATAACTTGCAAAGCACGTTTTAAAGTATTCCATGACCTTATTCTCCCTGTGCCTCTACTACCAGCTCTTAGTCATTAGTTATTTGCTGTGAGTCAGTTTCTGTGCTAAGTGCTTTACCTACTGTGACGTAGGTTATTCACCCTATTTTACATGAGAAAACCAAGGCTTACAGGAGTAGGTAATGTCCAAAGTTCTCACAGCTAGCAAGTGGAAAATCTAGCACTCAGACGTAGGCCCATCTAGTGCAAAAGCCACTGTCAAAAAACAAGTGTCACCATCCTATTATACAGATAAGGAAACACACTAAGAGAAGTTTGGTGACCTTGGGGGAGAATCTGAACCCAAATCTGTGTCTGCTCATTCCTGCATGTCTATCTTCCAATCTGATTAGCAACTGGGAATGAGGACTAGTCAGTCTGTCTCCATTGAATGCTTCCAATCTGCCAAGCATGACACTAAGTACTTTGTATATTTTATCATTAGTCTTCTTAAAACAACTACGTAGGTGCTCATAAAAAGATGCGTGAAAGGCCGATCACCAAAACATGGACAGTGATCTCAAGGTCGTGATTGTAATTTTATTACTCATAACATAAGGTTTGATTTTTTTATAAAATAAAGAACCTACAACTAAAAAGAAAACCCCTCAAAAAAAAAAGGGGAACCGACTACCAACCTTCACATATCATCCAGCTCTAATACATTTCTAATACATTCCTGTTTTGTGCAAAAACAGGAGCCAGAATTCTTCAACAACTTTAAGAATATCGAGAAGAGCCTCCAGAGTGCGAGAAGTCTGTTTACCTTTGTTCCTATGACCACCTGCCTGTCACCAGGTACGAAGAACGAGCAAAGCGCGTATTCACAGGTCATGGTGCGAATGCACTGTAGCGTGGCCCTGTGGGAAAGAAGGAATAAAGAACTCACACATTAAGAAACCTGCCTCCCCATCTTAGAGGTCAATGCGTACGTTCAATACACACCTAGCCACAGACTTTGGCTCAAACCTAATTATAGTCAAGAGAGAAAAAAATTACATGGCACCTAACTTTATTTTTTGTGTAGGGGCCTCCTAATCCTAAAGAACAGAGATTATGTAACAGCAGGGCATAAAAAAGCATGTGCTGGGCTCAACGGAGCCCGCTGTGCCACCATAAAGACGTGAGCCCAGAGGATTATAGGCTGAATTAGCATATTAATATCTCTGCAAGTAAAGTTCATTTTATTGGACCATAAGCATTCATCCACTCAACAGATAAACATCAAATGCCCACTTCAATCAACAACTTACTGAATGCCAAATGCTATTCTAGGTGCTGGCAATATAACAGTGTGTTGAACAGAAAAGAGGTCCTGAACCTCATAAACCCGAACATTCTTTAGGAACGAGGCAGCCACATGCTGGCCTATCCAGTGCTGGCAGGTGTCCCGGAGAAACCATGCTGGTCAGAAGGGAGGAGGAGGGCGTCCTGGTCAAGGGCAGGACTGTCATTTGGTGAGAAGACAGGGAGAAAGCCTGTATCTAATGGGGAAGATGGTTCCAGGCACAAAGACCAGGAGCACAACCGCCACCACAGGGGCACGTTCTTGCTGGGTTTAGGGGATGACAACAGGCCAGCAAGCTCTAGGGCAGCAGAACGGGAGTGGAGTCAGAGGGGAGGTTTGTGAGCACTCTGGTGGCTGTGTGGAGAGACCGAAGAGGGTGAGGCACACGGCAGGGAGACCCGTCAGGAAGCTATCGCGACAACCCCGGGGAGGAAGGACAGCGGATGGGGCTGGTGGCGGCCACACAGGTGATAACATGTGGTCAGATGCGGGCCATGTCCTGACAGTAGAGCTGACAGGACCCGCTAGTGAACGGGGCCGGGGATGGGGGAATGGCCCTGAGCAGATGGGTAGGCTGTCAGAGAAACAGGATCACAAGCATGGTTTGGGACATAAAACCTTGACATGCCCAATTAGACATCCACCTTACTTAAATGTAAGGGTCTGCTGTTCAGGGAGAAGCTAAAGCTAGAGAAACATTTATGCATGGTGAGTGCAGAGAAAGCAGGGTAAAGTGACTGTAGACCGAGAAAAGGTCCAAAGACTCTGCCCTGGAAGCAGTCAGACACTTGGAGGTCAGAAAGGTAAGAAGGACCCGGCACAGACAGAGGGAACAGCCAGCAGAGGAAGAGGAAGTAATGAGAGTCCAAGGAAGTTATCAATTCAAGGAGAGAGTGTCACATGAAGCTCTTAGGTCACGGGATTCAGAAACATGAAGATCAGCGATGAAGTGACAAGAGCTGCTGTGGTGAGACAGTGGGGAAAGGCCTAATGGAGAATGGAGACAGAATGGAGAAAAGAAACCAGAGGATGGGCTGGCTCTGGAGAGACTGAGCAGGAAACGGGGCATTACTTTTGAGACGGGAGATATTAGAGCATATCTGTAGGCTGAGGGGAACGATCCAGTAGAGCAGGCACGTTACAGGTGGAGGAGGAGGACCAGCGCTCACAGGGAGCAGAGGAAGAACCTCAGGTACACGTCGTGGGGAACTCTGGTTAGGAGCACCACCATGGTAATAGGAGGGAAGACGGATTATGTGGGTGTAGATGCAGCCTAGTTGGCAGATATGCTGGGAGCACGTGAACGTTTTCTAGGATTCCGTTTTTTAGTGAACTAGGAAGCAAGCTCACTAGCTTATAGGTGCTAGGGGTGTCTGGGGTTTGAGGAGACAACAGGTATAGAATAGTCATCTAGGAAAGTCAGGAATGAGAAATTGCAGTCAAAATACTGGGCAGCACTAACAGCCTATTAGAACTGAAGGAACAGGCAGCACGTTTGTGCATTTTCCTCGAGCCAAGTACAGCGACAAGCTTCACACATGGAATAAGCTTGCATTTTTTGGGCACCAAATTTAAAAAGGCAACTTTTCCCACTCTAAACTCCACACGCCTACAGTTAAGATACGTTCTGAGGGAACTGTAGGTAGGGCCTGAAGAGACTAACAACCAACCATCAAGAGTACTCAAGTCTGGGGGGCCTGGATGGCTCAGTCAGTTGAGCGTCCGAGTCTTGATCTTGGCTCAGGTCACGATCTCATGGTTCGTAAGATCAAGCCCCATGTCAGGCTCTGTGCTGCTCTGTCTCTCTCTCTCTCTCTCTCTCAAAATACATAACTAAACTTAAAAACAAAAAAGCATACTTAAACCTAATTCACGGGGAAAATCACACGACTGGATAAAGCTATGGAGAGCACCAGTTCACAAACCTGTTCCATATCTTCACGGACTCCGCCGCCGCTGAAAGGATAGCAATGTTGTCTGAGCTGAAAGACAGAGTCCGCACATCGCTGCGATGACCCCCGATGGTGATTCTGCTCGTCCTCACAGCCTGAGGAGCAGGTGCAGATGGGCTCAGCGAATAGGACTCCACCAAGTTGTTCTGCAGTAGGAAGACCGCCTTCAACTCTCCTTGAGGCGAGTGAATCAAGTCAAAGGATCTGCATGAGAAAATAATTCATAAATGTTCTAGCTACCATCTTCGCTCACAAGGTGAACGTTTTCTAGTAGAACGGCTTCACCGTGTCCTCAACCTAAGACATTTGAGCAACTGTAAAGAATTTTACAAAAAGTGCTCTGAGAATTGGACAGTCATTGAGCATAGGCTGTTAAGTCAAAGAAACCTGGGCTCAGATACTGAATCCGACATATAACTTGCTTTTGTGTGTATAATCTTTTAAGTGACCATAAATCCTTTTGGAACATAGGGTACATGTTTTTCTTTCTAAATAGCAGCAGGAAAGAAGACTAAACAAATAGAAAAGGTTATTCTAATAAAACAAATATGAGATGATGAATAATTGGCCCATGCTGAGGGCAGATATCCCATGATCACTGTCTCCAAATATATAATTCCTCTAGGCTGCTTACAAATAGCATAAAAAAGCTAATACAACTTTGTAGCACAATATTTCTATAATGCTACTTTCAAGTACTTCAGATACTTTATTTTCACTCACTTGATTTTGGCAGAAGTTTTGATATTAGTCACCCGTTGGATTTCATCTTGCAGAGTCATTTCAACATTGACTTCAAGGTCTTCCTCCTCCCCTTTGGAAGAATTTAATCTAGAGAGGGGGGAAAAAGACTATCATGCTACTACTTTTCTAGAAGAATCTTTGCAATTACTTGAGTCAAGTTCTGTGTGATCCTGGGAGTCACTTAACCACAGGATTACCCTGAGAATTAGACAACACAGTGTATGCAGAAGTGCTTTGTAAACTACAGTGTCATAAATACAAAGTTTTATTCCATTTAACAGGTACCCTCAATAAATGGATTCTGAAGGCAACGGCCCATAAAATTTCCCGGGCCAAGTCTCTGTAATTCAAACTATCCCAATGATATGTTTCTAGTAAACTTTCTTTACTTCAGAACTTTTTACAAGATCCACTAACCTGTACCTATCAATCTAACAATGTCAGATAAACCAGAGGTCTCAAAAAATTTGCCAAGTCAGGTGTCTTTTCCTTTGAGCCTTGCTAAATTTCAACCATTGAGGAAACAGTTACTGTGGTTATTATAACAACCTATTCCAAGGTTATTTTGCCCCCAAATGTCATTGCTACAGTCTTTCTCCTCATGACCTCCACTGTTAGCATTATGCAACCCAGCTTCGCTCTGTACGGGCTGCTGTCACTGAAGACACCTGCCAGCCTGAGAACAAAATCATTTACAAGCTATTTTTACGAAATCTGTACAGCTTTTGTAGTTCTGTATGGCTCTGAGCTCAAGACTCAGGAATGTACTATGAAGTTGTACCGTGGAGCAGAAATTTAAAATTTGGACTATCAGTGCTACACAAAATCTTCTCTAGCTTTTAACAGTAATTGCTAGCAGGGTAATCACTTCCTTAAAGAAGTTTTTCTATCAGGGCTATGTGGCCCACCCAAGATATTTTATTAGTAGTACGTATTTTTAAAAAAACTAACTTTGCTTTCTTTCTAGCTTTTTTCATCTTCTTATCCATTTTCTTCTGAACTTCCGCTTTGGAAAGGATGCAGAACACTTCTAGCACAGAATCGGTTCCCTAGAAAGGTGAAAGTTGACGTGAGTCCAGGAAAGGCAATTTGTAATGTAGCTTTTTCTCACTAAGACCTAAACAAGAATGTTCCTTCAGGGCTTCCTGGTTGTATTAGCTGGGACAACTCCCTCTCTCTGGGATTGTTGGTTCGTGTGTAAAGTGGGAATACCGCTTCCTATCACAGCATTGCTCTCAAGACCAAAGAGGAAGCTATTGCCATTAAACTGCTTAGAAAGTACACACTAATGCTTGCTAACGATAAGGACCATCACAGTAACTATGACTGTGTTATGCTAATAGAAGCTAGGGATCCTAAGTCTACACAGCAGCACATACAGAACTGTTAACACGACTGGGGGAAACGCAGTCCCTGCACTGAATGTGAAACAAGCACGGTCTCTGAGAGGGAACAGCCCATCCCTATTGTTTTCTCTGACGACTGGTACTCACGTGGCAAGCTAGAATCCTGCCCGTCCTGTCTACGGCAAGGTTCACGACTCTGTCCCTGCCCTCCCGCATGATGGAACCAGCTTTTCTGCACGTAAGGATGCGCTACGGAAGAAGCAAAGGAGAAGGTGAAGGTTAAATGCAAGTTCTGTCAAACCTATGAAAAGATACGATTCTAAGAAATGCGGGTGACAAAGGTATTTCCTAAAATGATGAGAACTGCAAATTTTTAAATTAAAAAATCTCCAATTCTCATTGTTCCTACGACTCAATTCAAATGAAGCTTAGAAACAAAAAGAAAAAAGAATTACGTCCTCAGGAGTTTCATCTGTCTCCGGGGTACCATCCCGAGGCTCAGGTGTATCCTGTATCCCAGGGGGAGACCCTCTGCTTTTCTTGGGGTCTGGTTCTTCTAGGTCATCCATCTGTTTTATAAAAATAGGAAAATAAAAGCTGAAATAATGTGTCCCAGCCCTAATGACTTAGAAACCTATCCTCATGGCCACCGGTAACTTCCATTTAGGGTTCTCTTTGATCAAACCTCTTCAATGGTAGGACGTTTACTAGAGTATTTTAAAAACTGACTATAGCAAATGCAAACAAAAGTGTTCACTATCCTATCTCCAATAACTTTCTGAAATGTATGGACTATAGCTAATAAGTTATTAACTTAATCTAAGAAAAAAAAAAAAAAAGGTGACTGACTTTTCATTAACTTTAAAAACTTCTTAGGTAAAAGAGCTACCACCATATTGTGGAGGAAAGATTCAAGTCTGGAATTGAGAACGACAGAGGCAATAAAACCTACAGAGGTTATATGTTCTCCTTTAAAGAAGCAACGATACAGCCTAGACTACTGCAGTAGAACCCACCAGAACAGCTACTGAACACAACACTCCACACCTAACTCCAGCTAAATTTGAGGTCCATAAACTTTTTTCCACACAAAATCTTTACGGATCCGAGAAAGTAACAGATCTTCTCAGAATATATTTTTATAAACACATGGAAATTTTACACAGATTTTTGTCCGAGGGGAAAGGGCCACACATATTCTTAAGTCCACCCACGGACACCCAAAGGTCCAGGAATTTTGTGCTAAGAGTTCCACAAAGTAAAAGATTAGCATTACCAGAAGGTGTAACCCTAAAATTATCCTTCTTCAAACTCAAATGAATGAGGGCAATGGCACTAATAATGAAGAAAAAAAATATCTGTTTAGGAGTTGGAAGTTATCAGTGATAGAATTCCTTCTAGTACAATGAGAAGAACTCAATGATTACATCTGATTCTAAATTCGATGAGCCCATGAAGCAGGGGCTTTAGCAGGGCTGCTAAAACACAGCGCTGCCCATAATCAGAAAAGCAATTACCTCCTGTAGGTAGGCTATGTCCCACGCCCTCAGCTCACTGTCAGAAGACCCAGTGATGAGTCGCTTTTCTTCTGACACGAGAACCAACCCCCACACCTACAGGGTATAAAAAGATCAAACAGGATTTTTAAGACATTCCAGGATATATGATGTGGCATTCCAAAAGTCTAAGTATACTATCTGTAGCGAAATCCCTTTGGAATTTACAAAGCTAATATTAGGTAACCTTTTCAAAATACTGAAAGAAATTCTAACCTTTGGAAAGAAAAAGTGGTCTGTGGTAGAACAGAAGTTTCTCTGTAATTTCCTACCCTTAAATTTACATAATGGCTGTTCAGCACAAATCGATCTAACTAGAATCCACTCAAAGGACGATTTTAAGTCTGGTACTTCTTTGTTTCAGCAGTGCCTTGCAAATAAAAGGTACCCCCATTGATGTCTACTGTATAATTTTCAGCCTCAAACATCTAAGAACAATATTGTTGCGAGTCAACAAAGAATCTAGTTTGCTTTTCATCATCATTAATTCCAGGTATGTTTTTGAAAGCCTGGTGAGAACAAAACATGGAGGAGGATACAACGATCTAAAATACTCCCTGCTCTTCACTGAAAATATGTATGTTCAAGTGACTCTTAAAATGGCCACGTTTGCTGTTTACGTGTCACCGGACCAGGCACTGTACAGTGTCATTAAACCCCCCTACAATCATAAAGGTGGACACATTACTTAGAAGCAATGAAACTCCTATTCGTGGGTTAAAAACCTATCCAAGGCCAATCTTTACTAAATCCCGAAGCAGCTGTATCTGCTCCCACGGCCGGCACTTCCTCCACCGCACCAACCTCTCTGTCTCTCAGGACAGCATGCAAGGATTACTGGGAGTAGTAAAAACAAAGCAGGAGAGAACACCATCTTTTCTTTCTGCCTTGCCATTCTTTCCCTGGGCCCGTGACCCTACATGTACCTCAGTTCGGTGGCCAACCATTGTTTTAAAGCAGTGCTGGGTGTCAAGGTCCCACCATTTCACCAGGGTATCTTTCCCACTAAAAAAAGAAACGAGAAAAATTTTATGAGGAAAAATCAGTAAACAGGACATCAAGGACTCATTTGTTGCCTTCAAAAAAATACACACAGCAACATGTCTAATGCTACTACTCCTCCTTTTTTTAAAAAAAAATTTTTTTAATGTTCATTTATTTTTGAGACAGAGAGAGACAGAGCATGAACAGGGGAGGGTCAGAGAGAGGGAGACACAGAATCCGAAGCAGGCTTCAGGCTCTGAGCTATTAGCACAGAGCCTGATGTGGGGCATGAACCCACGGACCATGAGATCATGACCTGAGCCAAGGTTGGAT
Organism: Panthera uncia; assembly: GCF_023721935.1. Taxonomy (NCBI): domain Eukaryota; kingdom Metazoa; phylum Chordata; class Mammalia; order Carnivora; family Felidae; genus Panthera; species Panthera uncia. The sequence goes on from NW_026057585.1 coordinate 5,820,526, forward strand.
GCTCAACCCACTGAGCCACCCAGGCGCCCCTACTCCTCCTTTTTTTAAGGAGGAAAAAATCCTAACTCCATGTGGCTATTAGGTACAAAATACCACGTTGCACCTGAGAGCACAAAAATAACCTTGAATTCAGAGTGATGAGGCACATATCACCTGTGTGATGGACCTGTGGCCCACCATTTCGAGCATGGCAGCATCAACCTTTTCCTTCTGTCAGCTGTCTGACACAGAAATACCTCGGATCTCTTCTGCTCCCCCATCTCCCGCTTCCAGCTGGTCTCTATGCCGCCTCTGTGAGGCCTTCACTCCTTCGAATTCATTTCTGTACACAAGCCTGAATTTCAGTTCTACTGCCTGAATTATTTTCATAGCTTTTCATCTGATCTCTTTGTCCGTTCCCGTTCCTTCATTACATCCAATAAACTACTATCAGATAATCACAACTTTTTAAACTTACACTAGCTCCAGGTTCTCTATAGAATCAAAATCAAATTCTTCAGCACCATTTTCAAAACCTCTCGTTAATTGGCTTCTGAGTCTCCCTGCCAATGAGCTCTACTCCTCCTGCCTCAAACACCTCTTCCCTGCTTCTTCACTAATATAAATCCAATATAATTCTCCTTCATGACCAAACTGGAAAAAACCAAAAGACAAAAAACCCAGTTTACGAAGTCTTTCATATAAAATCCCACCTCACTGTGTTATTTCCTTACTTTTTTTTTTAACAGTTGACCCCTGTACAATGAGGGGGCTAGGGGGCACCGGCTCCCTCACCCCAGTGGGGTCAAAAATCAACATACAACTTTGACTCCCCCAAAACACTACTCACATACAGCCTACTGTTGACCGATAACATAAACAGCTGCTTAACGCTTACGTTGTATGTAATATGCATTCTCACAACAAAGCTAGAGAAAAGAAAACATTAAGAAATCATAAGAGAAAACACATTTACAGTACTCCATTTATTGGAAACAACACACGGATAAGTGGACCGGCCCAATTCAAATCTGTTGTTCAAGGGTCAACTGTTCACTGAGCTATAAAGGGTACAATTCTAGTGGAACCTTAGTCGTTCTCTCATAGAACTTGTGTTATCTAACAAGACACACCAATGGGCCATCCCACAGGAACTAACCCACCAACGGTATGCCATTCAGTGCTCCTTCACAACTGCTTCTGAGTCATTACTAAAGTTCTTCTAGTTACTGCTGGCAAACCTTAGGATCCCAAACTTCCCTGGGTGGCCATTCCTCAGGACCAATAATTATTATAGAAGGTTGAGCCATACGAAATGGCGGATATCATGTTTGACCTACACAAATGGAAATTTCAAATGGCTCAACCTAAGAGAAGGGTTACGTGTAGAGCACGTCTGTTCTCAAAAGGCAGGCAGGAATTCAGGCACTTGGTATTTACACCAGCCCACTGCTCCACATTCTGCTTTCCTGACTTTCTAGGGATCCAGAAAGCAGACAGCTCAGTCTATGAAAGGCATGTCAAGGTTTAAGGAACATGGAAAAGCTAATGCCAGGGGATAACAATAACAAATCAGAAAAGATACTTTAAAAATGCTAGAAACAACTCTGGATAGCTTCTATGATACCACTGGGGAAAAGAGGGAAGGACAGAGGAATGCAGAGGGCAAAGGAGGAAGCGAGCACATGAGCCTGAGGAGAGTGCAGAGAAATGAGGAAGGAATGAGGCACATTTCCTCTTTGAAACCCTCTCTGATGCATTCACATAGGAAAGAACTGGAAACGAAACTGTTATTTCTTTACCTAGTAACTAGTAGATTCTTTTCTCGTAGAAACAATGCTTGTGTCACGGCGTCCTTGTGCCCCTTCAGACGGTAGAGGCCACTTTCATTGATCACATCCCATACGATAGTATCTGTGTCCTAAAGGGATCAGATAATACAGAAGAATTTTCTTTACCACAGTGCCTTGAGAAACAATAGGATGTAGTATTTTTACTGCAAAGGTGATATAACAGAAAACTGTAGAAAATCTGGAAACACATACAAAAAAGTACAGAGGGAATAAACACCAGTTAATTCTACCACCCAGATGTAACCACTGTTGCAGGTATGCTGTTTTATAATGTTCCAATCCAACATCCAGATTATTTTTAGAAAACTGGGATCATGTTATTGGTAACATTTTATAACCCCCCCCAACTTTTTCCACTTAAAATATTTCCATTTTTCCACATCCCTCCAGACTGTTCTCGTTTTCAATGACCATATAATAATCAATCCTAAGGATATACCATAACCCATTTAAAATTTTTTGTTTTAACCACTTAGGTAGTTCCCAAATTTCTATCATAAATATGTGGAAATGAACATTCTTGCACAGCAATCTTTGTACATACCTCAGATCAGAATACTAAAAAGGGAAATTCTTGGGTTAAAAGGTATTAGTTTTCAAGTTTGCAATTCATTGCGACAAGGTGATCTCTTTAACTTGCACCAATCTGTAGGTCCACCAGGGATATGAATGACAAGGCCAGTTTTCCCATCCCTTTGGCTCTGGATATTATGAGCTTTTCAAAAACCACTGCCAACTTCAGAAGTTAAAAACGCTGTCTCAGTATTTATTGGATTTGCATTTCTGAATACTCACAAGAAATTCTGCACATGCTCTACAGTGATTGCTGGCCGTTTGTACCTCTCTCGAACTGCTAGGTCACGTCTTTCATCCTCCTTAGGGTCTTACCTTTGGCTCGTTTGTAAAGTTATTATGAGATGAACGCTATTAATCCTTCCTATACTGAAAATATTAAATACGTCCCCTTTTTCAATGTCTTTTAACTTTTTTTCCAGTTTCATTGAGAAATAACAATCATACATCACTGGATAAACTTGAGGTGCATGTACACCATGACAGCAACAGGTTCAGCTAACACCCATCTTCTCGTACAAATACAACAAAAAGCAAAGAAAATAAAAGGAAAAAAAATTTCTCCCTGTGAGAACTCAGGATTTACTCTCAATAAGTTTCCTATTTTTTTTTAATGTACAAACGCTTTAAATCTAAATATTCAAATCTATTGATCTTTTCCTTTGTAATTTCTTTCTTTACTGACATGCTTAAAGTCCCTTTCTACCTTAGTAGCAGATACTTACTTCCAGTGTATCTTCTAGTGTACTTAAAATATCACTCTTTACTATTTAAGTTTCTAATCTGTGACTCATTTTGCATATGGCATAAAGTAAAGCTTTAATTCAAAACTTCCCCCTACATACTGAGCCAATTGCCTATACTATTTCGTGAGTAATTCATCATTTTTATACACACCAGAAACATTATCTTTAAAATATACTAATTAGAAACATGAGAGTGGATTTGAGTCTGGGATTCCCATTTGGTTGCAATAATCTACCTATTTTTGTATTGATGCCAGATTAACACATTTTAAATTATGACTTCATAATGCATTTAGTATCTGAAACCTCCTAAAAACATCTAACTCTGAAAACAAACAAACAAACCTGAAGCCCTGTTTTATTATTCAACTTTCCCAAATTTCTGGTGTTTTTGATTCATTTGTTTTCCATTCATGCTTTAAATAATTTGGTCATGTTCTCAAAAAACAACAAAAACTTGTGAGATATTTAAATTGCTTTATCTGTATAAGTGAACTGGAAAAAACTAGCATCTTTGTCTTCCCATTCAACATGGTTTGTATCTCTATTCAAGTCTTCTGTTACATTCTTCAGTATGGTTTCATAGTATCTTTCTGTTATTTAACCTACTGTTGTCAATGCAATCTTTTTTTTTAATTTTTTTTTTTAACATTTATTCATTTTTGAAAGGCAGAGACAGAGCGCGAATGGGGGAGGGGCAGAGAGACAGGGAGACACAGAAACAGAAGCAGTCTCCAGGCTCCGAGCTGTCAGCACAGAGCCCGACGCGGGGCTCGAACTCACGGACCGCGAGATCATGACCTGAGCCGAAGTCGGCCGCTTAACCGACTGAGCCACCCAGGCGCCCCTGTCAATGCAATCTTTTATACTGCATCTTCTAAACTGAAGACTGTGGACTTTATTGGACTTAATGGCAAAGAATGACCCTGTGTCTCTCCTTGACTCATCTGTTTTTCCCCTAGTGTACTGTTTTAAGTAGCACTTCCACAATGATGTTACATAATAGTTATCTGGGGCACCCTCATCTTGCTCCTATATTTAACAGGCTTTTGGGGCGCCTGGGTGTCTCAGTCGGTTAAGCATCCGACTTCAGCTCAGGTCATGATCTCACGGTTTATGAGTTCCAGCCCCACGTTGGGCTGTGTGCTGACAGCTCAGAGCCTGGAGCCTACTTCGAATTCTGTGTCTCTCTCTCTCTCGCTGCCCCTCCCCCATTCACACTCTGTCCTGTCTCTCTCTCTCTCTCAAAAATAAACATTAAGAAGATTAAAAACAACACCAACAACACCAACAGGCTTTTATCAGAGAACGTGATAGGAAATAAAATGAACCACCCGATTCATACTCATCCTTCCCCCTTTATTTCCACCATCTATGCTGTTCTGTACACCAAAAACCCACTGTTTCACCCATCAGTTTTTGTGAACAACCAGCTTCAACATAAGCCTTATAGTCCTTTACTAAATCAAAATCTGGGCACCTGATTCAAAGTCTCACCTTGGACCCAGAAGCCAGTCTGCCTCCTAGCTGATCATACTTCAGGGAAGTGATGGCTGCCTTGTGTCCATTGAAGGTCACATTTCCTTCCCCACTCAGGAGACTGAAGATTCGGATAGACCCATCCTCATAACCAACAGCTAAGTGCAGCCCATCTGGGGAGGGACACAAGCAAGTGACTTCTTGTTTAAGTCCCTGAAGGATGAGGATCTGCAATTGTAAGAATCATAAACGATGTACAGGAGTTAAACAGGTCATCAAAGGAAAAGTGTGGGAATAATCAGGGACAATAAAATTAAGAGCGTCGATAATTCCAGATCACTCTTATGAATGATAATAAAATTCGACAATTCATCTCAAGTTCTTTAATAGAGGAATTATTATTTGTGCTGGGCAATGAAACACTCAAGAAAGGGTAAAATTATATTCTCCGAAGCCCTACATTAGCATAATAATGTGCAAAAGTTTCCCAAGTGATAAATTACTAAATCCTTATCCTATGTTAACACCAAATGACTTTCCATATAGGGTTATTAAAACATCCTCACTTTAACTGAGCCCCATCTTAAAGAAGTCAATCTGTGTGCCACTAGAGTGCTGTATGGTTTATCCCCAAGAAACTCTGGGTGGCAACAAGCATCAAAGTATTAACCTCTTGGGAGTCACATTGTAAGTGGACAAGATCAAAACGCCTCAATTTGGTTTGGCAGAAGTGGTAGGTTTAGGGAACTCAGTCACAAAGTATCAAAACCTAGTTTAACAACCTTGGGCCTCATCTGTAGAAGTGAGAAAAAGACTCGATCAACATAGCTGAGTAATATTCCTTTTAAATGGCTAATATTTTATAACTGGTTGCGAGGCCAAGTAGAAGAACTTGAAAAATAAAGAACTGGCAGAGAAAACCAAGCATGTCAGGAATAATGACAACTACTCACCTGGAAATACTACAAATAGATACCTAAGAGGTAAACTGCTGTTTGGTGTGGTTTTCAGAATTTAGTGCAGAAGAACATAATAGAACCTGTTACTTGCTACCTAGGCCCAAAGAAAGACTTCTCTTCCAGGGGCACACACATACAAAAATCTCCCACTTCTGCCTCCCCATCCTCAAATATGTATAAATCAGTTATCAACCTCATTGATTTCTGGCTTACCTTCTCTCCTTTCCTTAAGTCCCAGATGAACACATGTTCGCAGGCTGGTACTGCCACATAGCGTCCTTTTTCACCACGAAGCGTTACAAAGACAATATTACCTTTTTGGCTGCCAATAAGGCCAAAGACTGCACTGGCAACATAGCGTAGATACTGCTTCGTGAGCCCCATGTCGTAATGTCTGGTTCCACAAGTGAGGCAGCTGTGCACACAAACAAAGAAAATTCAGTTCCTTGGGTGTCTGGGTTCTGTGAGGCCAGCAAACACCAACTGTTTATTGTGTGGTTAAAGCATGTAACTTGTGGCTTCTTCGCTTTTATTTACTCTGAATAAATCATTCACATAATACCTGGACATCTTCATTTTTTTATGTGCTGTTGACTCACGTGTAAGCCCTCATTCCTCAAGTTTCAAATTGGTCATCTCGTCGTGCCCACCTCACAAATAACCGACATATGGCCTCAAGGCAGCTCAACAATTCACTTCTGTTCATTCAACCGCCATCAAAGTTTTTACACTGAGATGGACAGAGGCTGAATATATTCACAGTAAACAATTACTATAATCCTACTACCTGGAGAAGTGCTATTTTAGATACTAGATACTAGAGATATGATGTTGAGTAAAAGAAAATCCTTAACTTCATGGCACATTATCCTCTAGCATAGTGGTTCTCAAACTCAGGTACATATCCAAATCACGAGAGGTCTTATGAAAACAGATTGCTGAGAGCCACATTCACCTTACCTCCCAGGGCCGATTTCTGTTTGTTTGTTTTTTTAAATTTTTTAATGTTTATTTATTTTTGAGAGACAAAGACACAGAGAGAGCAGGGGACAGACAGAGGGAAACACAGAATCCAAAGCAGGCTCCAGGCTCTGATATGTCAGCAGAGAGCCCAACGTGGGGCTCGAACCCATGAACCGTGAGACCATGTCCCGAGCCAAAGATGGACGCCCAACCGACTGAGCCACCCAGGTGCCCCTGAAATACTGGTTATTGACAAAAGATACAAGTGAAGAAGATAAGCCAAGCTTCTCTGGTCTTGATACAAAGTGAAAAGTGCCCCAAACACCTATGCATCTTAAAAAATACAACACCAAACAGAAATTACACCCTTTTTCTGGGAGCCGCGTTTTGTTGCTGGTTTCTACATTTGGTTTGACTCTACAGAAACTATTTCTGATTACACTCTCCTTCAGCCTAACTTAACAGAAAAATAATCAATGCCAGCTCTCTTTAATATTTTCTTTTAGTAATCACTTAGCGGTCTCATTTTTCCTCACCTAAGAACCAACAAAAGCCAGTTAAAAATCAAGAAAAGAATTATTAACAATGTGATAATGCTGTTAGCCCATGCCATTTGATCAATTCTTCCCCAATTCCTCTTATTTCTCCAGCCCCTTAACTAGAATTGGTCCTCTTGGTAGTCTTTGGCCATCTACCAATTCTTTCCACAGTATTTTCCTTGGAGACTTCATATAGGATGCCTGGGCCCAGGGACACCAACATCTCTATTCCTGTCCATATATGTGAATACAAATAACAGAGTTCCAAAAACTTATGAAATATTCCCATTCAAAGACCTTGCAGCATCTCCTTGAACATATGTAAAACCAAACCTACCTTGCTTCCTGAACCCCTCATTTGTTCCTTTTTCTAAGACACACAACCCTCCCAGCCATTCAGGCTCAAAACCTTGTAGCAACCTTTGGCTCATTAATAAAAAAATATCATTATAGCAGCCAAGACTTAAAGGGCACTTACAAATAGCGATGTATTAAATGAATACACCTGAGTAAACATATGTGGTTGTTTAATGACAAATAGCAACTGAGTGAATTAAAAGGGTTAATACACGTAAGGCATTTAGAAAAGCATCTAAAGTATTGTAAATATACCTATAAAAAATTCTTCACAATAACCTTCAAAGTCGGTACTATTCTTACCCCCATTTTACGGACAAGGAAACTAAGCAAAGGGATGTAAGATACTTTCTGTTCCAGCTCTTTGCCACTGGGTTCGTATCAGGTTAGTTGGTTTCCTTCCTTGTCCTGCCACCTTGCTTTCTTCACGTTGTTCCTCTCACCTAGAAAAACGTGCATTGTCCACGACCTATTTTTTTAAACCGGTGTTATTCTCTGAGGCCCACTTCCTCCGAGGCTAGACCAATCCTCGCAGCCTTTTCAATTGCCTCCGTATTCAAACTACCTTCCATACAACTTGGCACTGGTCATTTGTGTCTCACGTGCACAGATCTCGACGCCTTTTAAAGAGAGGTCATGACCTAACCTTCCTCCGCACCCCTACCATCCCTGTTTCCAGGTATAGCCGCAGATCCCCAAAATACGTTGCTGCTATGATGCACTGAAGGGCTGGGACGTTGCGACAGACTTGTCAGACGTCCCTAACCCAAGTCTTCAGTCAGGACAGAGCGAGGGGGCTCCGCACACGGATCATGCTGCCTGAGCATCCTCTGGGGAGCCCCTGGACGCGCGGCACCTCTGCTACCGCAGGCGCCAGCCCCGGACGATTGCAGGTGGCCTCCGGGGACGTCGGGAGGTTCGCAGTCGCTCAGGTTCCCCTCCACCCTAGCAACCGGCCGCAAACGGCCCCGCCTCATCTGGGGCTGGTGCCCCGAAGGCCTCAGCCAGGACCGTGAGGAACGGGGTCGGAACCCCTGGCGCCCACCTTACCCACCTGGGCCTCCACGAGGATCCGGGCCGCTTGGACCCGCCCACAGTACCCACCCCTTCCGGGTCCGCTCCGCGACCCACTTCCGCCCGGCATTCCTTTTGCCTTCGAGGAGGAAATGACGTACGTGTGGGCTGTGGTTGGTGAGGGCCGGCCGGTAGCGGAAGCCGTGTTCGCCACTCAAAGCTCTTCCAGCTGGTCACTCCAGCCTCCTGGGACTTTGCCTCACCTGATCGCCGAGCTCCTGGCCAGGGGTGTCTGGGGATGCCGCTCGGCCGCTTTCTGCGAGGAGCTTAACCCGCCTCGCTGCCGCCCGGATGGGACCGCCGGAGTGCGGTGAGAGGCGGGACCTAGACCGGGGCCGGGGGGGAAAGCGGGGCGGAGCGGGCGGGGGGCGCGGCTGGAGGCGCTCGGACTCGGCCCCGGCTGGGGGTGCGGACGGAGAGGGTTAGTGCTGTCCGCCCTCTGGGAGAATGAGCCTGCCACTTCTTCCCCAGCGGTTGGTCGGGCTCTTCTGGCCCGCAGCACTGTCGGGGACGACTTATCGACAAGAAGACAGGGTAGGCAGACCTGGGTACCAGGGCCAGTGGTGCTGCAGTCACTGGGGAGGCACGCGCCCTGGATGCAGGTGAGATAGGGCGGCTGGGACCCCTGCAGGTTACAGCCCCACGGTCAAGTGTATGTTGCCGCGCCTGTGGATGGGGCGTTCCACAAACCGAGAGCAGGTCGAGTCAGGGCTGGATAGGCGCCGAGCCCAGGATGCTGAGTTGTCTGGATCCCCGCAGTCCCTGGAGTGACATTGGTCTGGCTTTGTGTTTCCGCTCCCTGGCCGCTTGAGGGGGAAGTGACCAGTCCTGACTCCTCCTTGCGTGGTAATCGAGGTTTAGGTACTCTGTCACCAAGTGGAAATTAGGCTTTCTGTCTTGCAGCTCTGTCCGCTTCTATTCTTGGGCTGCACAGAAATGTTCAGAAATGAGTTCTGATGTGTGTAGTTGTGGAAAATTAAAGCTAACAAAAAGCTCTACGATGGAAATAAGCCTTTGCCTTTGCTTATTTAACAAGATGTCTGCAGTCAACCTAGAAATGAGACATTTATCTAAATTCTCTGATTATCTTCAGACGTTTCTGGAGTTCTTAACACATGTGCAGCTGGTCTTCCATATTCAAGAAAATTGCAATAGTAGCGATTGAGACTATAGATAGATGTAGCACTGTAGGTGTTTTGAAACAAGATTACTGTGGCTTGGATGAATGAGAAAGGAGGAAATTGTGGCAACAAACTATTATTTCAGTAAATGTTATGGGGAAGGGAGCATTTAGGTGGGTGTGTATAGTTAAAATCTCCTATAGGTGATATGCATTATATAATTAGAAAAAAATGTGTGCTTCAGTAGAAAACTGCATAATCTAGATTCTATCTAGAAAGCTATTCCAAGAAAGCTATTTTACAACTCTGTGAACTCTAGATAACTAATGTCAATACTGTATAATTTTTGTCTATAGACATGTAGATTTTGTCCTCTTAAAGATTCAGTGGAAGTTGTCTTCCTGTACGTTCATTTCAATATTCCTGATCAATATGTTCAATTTTGGAATTCCCTTCAATCTACCACCTGTCTGGTTTGCTTTTGAGTTAAATAAAATGTTGGATACCTACTCATTTTTATATTTGAATGAGTCATGATTTTACTTAAAATTTCTCTTAATATTCTATGAAATATGCGGAGGGACAATCACAAATGGAAAAAATAATTTTAATAAAAGTTGGGGTAAGAGCAGCTGTGATTGCCAAGATAATGCATTTTATGAAATTCCCAATTCATACAGTATTTAAAGAGAATAACCCTAATTTCTCATAAGTTTCACATTGTCCAATTTGTATTAATTGTATTAATACTAATAATTAAAACTTAGTAAAGTTCTTTATTTTTAAAAATGTTTTAATGTTCATTTATTTTTGAGAGAGAGAGAGACCCAGAGTGTAAGTGGGCAAGACCAGAGAGAGGGAGGGAGATGCAGAAACTGAAGCAGCCTCCAGGCTCCCAGCTGTCAGTACAGACACGAATGTGGGGCTCAAACTCACAAACCATTATATCATGACCTGAGCCAAGTCTGATGCTTAACCAACTGAGTCTTCCAGGCGCCCCTAGTTAAATGAAGTTCTTTTAATATGAAGGTGGTACTATGAACTCACCATTGGAGCATGTGCTTTCGGTGGTTTTGAATGATAATGTTAAATTTGACCTGGGCCATTGATACCACTTAGAAATATTTGTTAAACTGTATTTATTGTTGACATATCTTTATTGCCTTGGTTTGTTGTTCCACCTAAGTAACTTAAAAATAAAGTTATTTCTATTTGCATAGAATAATTCGTAAATATGATAGATTTGGTGTTGGGATGGAGGTACTCTAGATGAATATCTAATGTGCCCTGAAGTTTTAAATACCGAAATACAAGGCATAAGGAAGGGTAAATCTGTAATTTGTTTTGCTGTGTTTGCACAGTGAAAAGAGAGCTGGTGATTAATGGAGGTCAAAAGCATGGACCAGCTCTCTATGTACTTTTACCCAGTCCTGTCCAAACAATGTAAACATTTAAAAAAAAAAAAAAGCAAACAGATTTAAAGTTCTTGTTTTTCTCTTTTAAATGATACCATTTTCTTTTTATCCAGACAAAAACCAGGTTATCTTGAGACAGTGATCTAGGCTATTCTGCCTGACCCTACCTAGTCTTGAACAATAAAAATCTAATCCCTCTAGCCAATACAATTATTCATATGAAGCTTTATTTAGAGCACTTCTTAAACTGAAGGATTGCAGATTTGTTTAAAAACAAATGAGGACTTAACCTAAACATTGACAATATTTGAGGAAATAGACATGCCACAGGGTAATGAGAATTGTTTATTCTCACTATGCATTTGAATCGTAAAGGATTTATCTTTAGGTCATCATTCATGAAGATATTGAAGGTAACCTTAAGATAGTATGGCTAAGGAAATAGATATGATCTATTCTAGAATCTTCTGTTTGTCTCCTGTAGACTTTTTGATCCTGGGACATAGAAGTCTTGCCTCAGGAGCCTTTTAGACTAAGGTTTAGTGTTTACTTATGAACCTGCGCAAAGTACAGAACTGATTAACTGAATTCACTGGAAGGTCTTGCTCCTTAATGTTAACCAAAATTTGGCTTTAACTACATAGCACTGTGTTGCCTTTCCCTCCTCCCTCACCTGAGCACTCTGTGTTCTGTCATTGGGATTCTTAATCAGACTCTGGGAACCTTCTCAAATTTATTTGCAAATCTTTCCTTATATCAGCTCATGTACTCACATTTTGGGTGGTGAAAAGGTCTTGATCTTTTTATGTGATTCCCAAAAGGGTCTGTGACACGAAAAATGTTAAGAACCCATATTCCTTAAGTATCAAGGATCAAATTTTCCTGCCTAGCTTGGCTTTGCTGCTCCATTTGCTTTATTGCCAAGGTGTGTGTGTTGGAGAAAAGGGGAGATTTAAATCTCTTTTTGATGAGAAATACCAATTTCTGTTTAGAGATGGAGGTGAAAAAGAATTTATTCTTTGTTAAATGCTATGACACTTTCTATAGAATGCCATTCAACTTTGAGAGCTCTGAAGCATGTTTACTGCTCATTTAGCACCCAGTATCTTAAGGGGCACAATGACTTTTAAGATCTGGGAAGGAGGTCCAACAAATTATATGGATAAGATGTGATCGGAGATTCAAGCCAACCACCCACTAGTGTACTGTCAAAGAGGATAGTAGAGTTTCAGGGAAAGAATGACCAATAGTTAATGCAACTAAAATTTGATTAGCTCCTGGATTTAACATTTGGGCAGTCATTGTTAGACCTTGAAAGAGCAATTTTAGCATTGTTACCAGAGGTGCCAAGAAAACTGCAGTAGGTTGAATTAATGGAAGAAAAGGAAATAGATCTCCAAAACAGATTATGTTTATGAAGTTAGGTCGTAGAATGAGGCATTTAGCTGGCATCTGAAGAAGAAATAGGGAAGGACTTTTTTTTTTTTTTTTTTTAAGAATAGGAGGACAGAGGGGAAGGAGAGATCAGATATTGTGAAGGAAGAGTTATTACCTTTTCACTTAGAGGAGAGCTGGTAAAGTGGAGTAAAATGCATTACTTGAAGGCAGTTGGGCCGGCTTAAGAGTGCAGCTCCCAGATTTATCCTCACCTCTGTAAAACCTGTCTACTTTTGGTCTCAACTGTCACGTCCTGGAAGAGACATTCTCTCCAATCTAAGTTAGCTTTCCACCTTGTTCTTCTTTACAGAACACTTCTCACAAATTTCAGCTATGCGGTATATTTGTTTCTGTGATTATATATTTGTGTGATTTTTGTGAGTCTCCCTCTGCCAGTAGAATCTCAGCATCTAATAATACATAAGTAATTGAATGCCTGGGACATAGTAGGCAAATAAGTATTTATTGTCTTATAACTTCTATGGGCCAGGAATTCAGAATTCAGTAGCAGCTTAGTTGTGTGGTTCTGGTTCATGAGCATTTCTCATGAGGTTGCAGTCAGGATGTCAGCTGGGGCTGAAGTCATTTGAAGCCCAACTGAGGCTGGAGGATCCAAGGGGATTCCTTCACCTTCCTGGGCATCAATGCTGGTTGTTGGCAGGAACTCTCAGGTACTTCCCATGGGGACCTTCTCATGGGCTTCTTGAGTGCCCCACATCGTAGGAGCTAACTTCTCAGAGCAAGCACTCCAAGAGAGCACAATATCTTTTATGACTCATCCTTCAAAGTCATATACTATCATTTCTGCAGAATCTATTGGTTGGTATATGGGCCAGCCCTGTTCATTGTCAGAGGCAGCTGTACCAGGGCATTGATATCAGGAATCGGCATCATTGAAGGACATCTTAGAGGATGTCCACCGCAAATGCTATATGGTGTAGTATAGAGTCACCCAAGAATTACTAACACAGTTTCCTAGTATTTCCTAATAGTGTTGATGGAGGGCCTCGGAAAACATGCATTTGTCTTGGCAGCAGACAGGATACTGATTGTTTTTCTAATAGCATAAGACTAGAATGAGAGAAAAAAGATGTTGGGTTGATCTGGGTTTTAGGGGTTAACAAATCATTACAAGGGCAGACATTGAGATAAATAAGTGTATCTTAATTCAGCAGTTGGTTTGGTTTATTTGGTACTGTCTTTGACAGCAAGTGTTTTGGTCTTTGCCACGCGTGGAGCCATAACTTTATCTCAGCAGTGGTGCAGGTGACTTTCACCTTGGCTCTGAGAAAGTTGTAACAGGTAACTTTTCATCGTACCTTGCTTTGTGCCAGATTATATTGTGTAATCCTCAAAATAACCCTGTAAGTAGATTACTCTTATTTTCAAAATAAGGAAACCTGGCTTGCAGTTAAGGATGACCCAACTGTTATGTCCTAGACCTAAACTCAGGCCTGCTGATAACAGAGCCTAAGCTTTTACTTTGTACCACCCTGCCTCTCCCTCACAGTGTAATTGCACGTGGAAGGATCTATCTTAAAACACTGAAGAAGCCAGATTCAAAATTGTACATACATTATGATTTCACCTATCATAGAAAAAGATAGGAACTACATAAAAATTGGGGAGTTTTTCCCCTGTTACTTCCCCCCTCCAAATGTTCTATAAGTGGATATTAGAGTTAGAAAAGTTATTTTAAAGAAGTAATTTTGAGGACACCTGGCTGGCTCAGTCGTTTGGGCGTCCGACTTCGGCTCAGGTCATGATCTCGCGGTCCGTGAGTTCGAGCCCCGCAGGCTGAGCCTGCTGAGCCCCGAGGCTGACAGCTCAGAGTCTGGAGCCTGTTTCGGATTCTGTGTCTCCCTCTCTCTCTCTGACCCTCCCCTGCTCATGCTCTGTTTCTCTCTGTCTCAAAAATTAATAAATGTTAAAAAAAAATTTTTTTAAATAAAAAAATAAGTAATTTTGTTCTGAAAGTTGGCACTCGAGTTTGCAAAATGAACACTAACTCTGTGTTTAATGGACTTTTTTATGTTATAGCTAAGTTTCAGCATGAGTCATTGTCTTCAGAAATCTGTGAATAATTTTTTTTAAGTATGAATTTCTGCAAAATGTCATTCCATTGAGCTCCAGGCAGTTCAACTGTGGAAAATAAATGTCTCTATTTGTGCTCTCTTCAGCTTGTCCAGCTCAGGTTTGCATACTTGTTAACAGATCAACAGATCTTGTGATTGCCTCCAGTTTCAAAGGCCAGTTGGATGGATTAAACACTGACTTCTGATAAAATTAATTTATTTCAAAATAATTTCAAAGGCGTATTTTATATCGAATAAGAATAACCCTCTTACATAGTTTTATCATGGTATCATCTATAAGGCCTTTCTGAAATTGTTACATAAACGATCACACTTCCCACGCCACAGTGCTGGCGCAGGAGCTAACATATTGTGCCTAATCCATGGTTCGTTCCATTTAGTATCTCACATTTCTCAGCAAGAAACACCAAGGAATTAGATGAAGAAAGGCATGTTTGTTCTCCTTCTCTAACAACAAACCTTAAGGTCACACAGAAAACTCTAACAAGAAGTTCACAGCCCAGCTGATCATCTGCCTGCTCAGTGGTGACAGTGATCTCTAACTTACCAAACACACTAATCAGTTCTTGGCCATGTGACTCGGCATTTCAGTAGCACTTCCCTTAGCTGATCTTCTCAAACACTCCTTAAAATGCTTTCTTCACCTGGCTTTTAGGCTTTTAGGCTATTTCCTGGTGTTCCTCCCTATCCTTTAATTCCTCTTTATCATTTTTTTTTTTTTTTTGCCTTGTCCTCTTTCCAACCTGTAAGTTTTGCCTGAGGACTCAGTCCTTGGATCTCTTTTCTGCATTTGTATGGTCTCTTTTGGTAATCCTGTCCGGTTCCCATAGCCTTAAATGCCACCCACACGCTGAGTCTTCCAGATTTATATCTGTAGCCCGACCTCTCCTCTGAGCTCTAGCCTCTTACAGCCAATTGCATGTCTGACTTCAACACTTGGCCATATGAGGAGCATCTCAAACTTAACACGTGCAAAAACATATGAGGGAAGACGACCGTGATTATCACTCCACTGCACAACCTACTCCAGCCTCTTCTCTGTAAATAGCATTAGCATCTACTCAGTTGCTCCAGCAAGAAATCTAGGAATTACCTTTGATTCTTTTCCCTCATCCTTCACAGCCATTTAGCAAGTCTCGTTGCCTCTACCTTCAAAATACCTTCCAAATCCAACCGTTTCTCACCACCTTCTTCACCATGTCACCTAGATCCCTGCAGCAGTTTTCTACTGGTCTCTGGTTTTACTCTCGCCCTCACTCCATTTCACGGTAGCTAGAGTAATCTTACCAGGTGTTGTTTATATTAAGTCATTACCTCTGTCAAGATCCTCTAACAGCTTCCCCTCCTGTTTACAATAAGACCGAACCTTCTCATCAGGGCTTACAAACTGCATCATCCAGCCTTTCCATCTCTCACCAACCTCAGTCACCCACCACTCATTACCTAACTTATTCTACTGTATCCACATCGGCCTCCTCACCCTTCCTGGGATACACCAAGCTCCTTCCTGCCCTCTGGGCCTTTACTCTTGCTATTTCCTCTGCCTGAAACACTGCAGGGCTTCACGTTGCCTGCTCTCTCACTTTAGTTAGCTCTCTACTCAGATATCCCCTTTTCTCTTGTAATACTTATTGCCCTCAGTCATTCTTTAGATATCTGCTTGCCTGTTTGGTTACTGTTTATCATTTCCCCTCCAGGAAGCATAAGCTCAGTAAGTGCATGGACTTGCTGTCTTATTCACCAGTGCATCCCCCATGCCTCGAACAATACCTGACCCATGACAGATGCTCATAGAGATTTATTGGATGAATGAATCTGCATTTTACTGCAACAGCTGTCTGGCTTCTTGGCAAATTAAATATCCTCTACTCATGCTGAATTTCCCATGGCCTCTCTGTAGTACTTGATACCGTGCGTCTTCCTATCACCCTCTTCTAATTTCTACGTTTCTGTACAGCCATCTTCCTACCACATCATTGTCTCCTGCCATATCTTGTAAATTGTCCAGTCCTGTTAATTCTTCCTTTGTATGTATATTGCCTCTCAAATCCACACCTTCTCCGTCTGCTTCTCTACTAAGTTCAAACTTTTGTACTTGATTGCAGGAACCTCCCCGCTTTTCCTTTTGTCTTACTCAATTATCATTGAGTAAGATCTTATCTCCATATCATCATTCCACTGAACTCTTTAAATTGTGCATATTATTTATCTTTGTATCTCTTGCAGCACCTAGTACCACCCCCGACCCCCATAGCAGACACTCAGTGAATGCTGAATGAATTGTCCTGTGTTTCTAGAAAGTAGAACTGGTGGATCATGTGATTATTTTAATGACTATAATTCTTTGAAAAGAATTTGTGCTTCAATAATCCCCCTTTCTTCTTTAGAGAAACTATAGCAATTCTTTGTTGTATATTGATTTTTATGGAGTGTTTAAGTGACTAATCACACAATGTACTATTAGAGCATTTCACAGTAGAGATTTGTTTTTTGATCTAATGGAAGTAAAGTAGTATCTGTACTTGTATTAAAATGGTTCTTTCTTTTCTTTTAAGCTGAAGTCTCCAGTGAATATTGAATTGCTGAGAAATTTGGGGAAAGAGCAGCTGAAGTTCCCATTCCATGGATCCCTTGGGTGCCCCTTCCCAGTTTGTGGATGTGGATACGCTACCCAGCTGGGGCGACTCATGTGAAGATGAATTAAATACTTCCGATACTGCAGCTGAAACATTGCAAGAAAATACTGTTAGATCACCTTTTCTTTACAACAAGGATATCAGCGGGAAAGTGATTCTTTGGTAATTCTTTGACTAAATCATATCAAAATATGATAATACTCTCATAATTTTTTTCTAAATTATTTTTTTCTCATTGTTTTTTCTAAACTCCTTTATTCTCATAACTTCTTCTAAACTTTTTTGTGAGCCCTAGCTCTGTTAACGTATCATTTTGCACATACTTACACAGTTTTATTGAGGTATAATTGACATACAATAAGCTGCGTATTCTTAAAGTGTACAGTCTGTACACTTTGACATGTGTATATCCGTGAGCCTGCTCTCCCATTCCGATCACCACAGCCAACTTAATACATTTATCACCCCCAAAAGTGTATTTTGTGTCCTTGCATAATCCCTCCTTCATGCCCCTCCCTGACTCCACATCCCATTAATCTTTCTGTCACTATAGATCAATTTGCATTTTCCAAAGTTTTATGTAAATGGAATCACGTACTCTTTTTTTCATCCGGCCACCTTCGTTCAGCGTGATCATTTGAAAGTTCATCTATGTTGCGTCTGTTAGTAGTGCCTTTCTTTTGTAAAAAAAAAAAGCTTTATTGAGATATAATTCATATCTCATACAGTTTATCAGTTTAAATTGTAGAAGTCAGTGGTGCTTAGTGTATTCACAAAGTTGTGTAACCATCACCACAGTCAATTTAGAACATTTTCATCACCCCAAAGTCCTCTACCCGTTAGCAGTCATTCCCTGTCTCCCCATCTCTCGGCTGCAGCCAACCACTAATCTACTTTCTCTGTGTATAGATTTGTATACTGGGGACATCTCATGTAAATGGAGTCAGTTGTGACTTGATATGTTTTAAAGATTCATCCATGTGGTAGTGCGAATCAGTACTTCATTCCTTTCTGTGGCCAGATAATATTCCACTG
The DNA here is from genome assembly GCF_023721935.1 of Panthera uncia. Lineage (NCBI taxonomy): Eukaryota > Metazoa > Chordata > Mammalia > Carnivora > Felidae > Panthera > Panthera uncia. The sequence goes on from NW_026057585.1 coordinate 5,838,788, forward strand.
TATGGATATACCTATGTCATTTGTCGGTGTTATCAGTTCATTAGTTGTTAGACATTTGGGTTCTTTCTACTTTTTGCCTATTAGGAATAATGCTGCTGTGGTAAACTCTCGAAACCAACCACTTTCAGCTCTATAAGCACTCTGTTGCAATGAAAGCAATACGGAAGAAGGAAAGAAAGAACACGATTCTGTGGGTAGCGGCTTTGCAGCATTTGCATTGAAGATCTAAGATGCCAGATTAGTCTTCCTGAGTCCGGAACTCCTTTTCTACTGTTGCTTAAGCTTGTGAGCTAGCAAAACCAGTGTTGTAAGGGGAGTGAGGATAGAACGTTTTGAAATAATTAGCAGTTAGCTTTTTTATCTCCCTCCTCTTCCCCACGTTTGTTCTTTGTTCATCGCTTCCTCAGGAAAGGAGACGTGGCATTACTGAACTGTACGGCCATTGTGAATACCAGCAATGAAAGTCTTACAGATAAGAACCCTGTGTCAGAGAGTATCTTCATGCTCGCAGGACCCGATTTGAAGGAGGACCTCCAGAAACTTAAGGGTGAGTGAGTTTTCCTAGGTATGTTATTGTTAGGACACATTTTTGATATTTAAAGAAGCATGTTTTGCATTTAGTGAGAATACTAAGTAGATGCAGCTGTTTTGTTTTTGTTTAAACTACATAAAAACAGCTTTTGAAAGCCCCACATTGTGTTAGAAACTGAACACTGAGACTTTACTCTCAGTAAAACTCCTCTGTCATGTTCTTGAATTTAAAAATGCTAGTTACTATAGCCAGTTAAGTCTTTGGTAACATTTTCTTGGCTGTACATTTTCTTGCACAAATAAGCCTTGTAAAACAACTATCCTTTCTCTAAACTGAAAAATTCTATCATTATTTGATATTGATAGAGAATTTTTCATATACCTCAAGGAGAGTAAATGTTGCACTTTGGAAATGAAGTTGACTTAGTGATAAAACCAAAATGCATTGTAAGGACAAATATATTCTCGATTACCTTTGCACTTGCCTTTTTTTTTTTTATTTTTATTTTTTAACCAGAACCTTCTTAGAATATTTCATTGGAAATGGAGACAGGGAAGAGTTCCATTAGTTCAGAATCTTGTTTACCTTATTTGCATTCATTTTCTTCAATTACCAACCTGGCAAGCCAAGTTACTATTATTTGAGCCCAAATAGAATATTGTGAAATTCAGTCAGCCCATTTTATAAAAGGTATTTAGGAAATACAGCAATGGTTCTTAAAATGTAAATAACAGATGTCACCTGTATAAAATCTTGAGTTTTTTTGATCTCTACCATTTATCAGTGAAAACTGGTTTCTAACCTAATAAGAATATTAGAATTTGAAGAGGAATGCTTAATAATGCTGATTCCATGAAAGAGAGGATAGAGAAAGAATTACATTATCTGATCAAGAAACTGAACTATATGATAGCTGAAGGAGGAAAAAAGCCCTCAGTTAAACTGAAAACATGATACCTGGAAGAACATGTAGAAATTAGAAAATGCAGTAGAGATAATACGAGTTCTTTGATAAAGGTAATAGAGAAGCTGGTCTGGAAAAATTCCTTACGGCCTGTGTGTGTGTGTGTGTGTGTGTGTGTGTTCTCACACCTTAGAGCTAGACGGAAGGGTAAGAGAAAGAAGGTAATCAAATTTAATGTAAGCATACAAATGAAACCTCAGTATTTGACAGCATGTGTCTGAGAGTCTCTAAGCAGGAGTTCATGTTGTAACTCTGCCCTTCACTAACTAGTGTAGTGTAAAACCGGTCACTTCACCGCTGAGCCTGAGTTTCCTACTCTCTAAAGTGGCATGGTGATGATAGTCTCTACCTCAGTTCCTGACACATCACAAGAGCTCAGCGAGTATTTGGGGATAGAAACAGTATCATGAAAAGTAAATGAAAGTTCAAAGTACATTCTAGTGTTTAGTGTTGCTGCTGCTGTTAGTTACAGGCCCCAATTGTTTGATGCGTCTCTGCAAACCCGAGGAAAGATTATTAATGATGCACTGCAGGCTGGATACTTAATCCTCTCCCCTTTTTACATTTTCAGTAACAGCTTCATAAATGATTGCAAAGCATGACTCCCCAAATTTGTAGATGATAGAAAGTTGAGAGAAGTTAATAGGAGGTGTTGGATGACCAAAGAGTTTTAAATATTCTGAGCCGACTGGAACCATGAGCCAAAAAATGAAAACACTGACAAGGGTGAATATAAACGTCTTGCAGTAAGTTTAAAACCTGAATTCTCCAAATTCAGGATGGGGAAGCCCAGTTTGACAACCCTTATTATATAAGAAAGTGTTTGCTATCAGTAAAATGGCATCGTCGTTCTCTCCCATTTTTCACGCAGAAAACTTTAGGGTTAACGCTTTCTCCTCATTATCCCCCACATAAAGGCTGTCATCAAGCCATAAATATATCTTGAGTCTCTTTATCACCACTGCCTCCAACCTAGCCTGTCTTACCATCATTCCCTGACTGGAGCTTCCCTTTCAACTGGTCTCCCTACATTCATTCATTCTTTACCTAAATCTATTTGCCACATACAGTAAGCATTTGCTTTTTAAATTGTAAATCGCTTCTTACTGCTTCCCTGCTTTGAACCGTGTAGTGACCTCCCGTGACATTTAAAACACAAACTCCTTGAGCTGGTGTCCAAGGACTTACAAGATCTCAGGCACTTGCCTCCGGGCTCCTTCCATGTCCCTTTCTCCCTCCCTTACCGTACTTGAACCAAACTGATCGTTTAGCTCTTGTTCAATTTTGCATGTACTTTGCTCTTTCAGTTCTTAATTCTTCTTAAGTCTTTGCTTATTCTCTTCCTTGCATTTACTTCAGAATTTGCCAATTTCCCCATGATATGTGCTCTCAGCCTGTGGTGCTTTTCTTTTGTGCTCTTATGACAATAGTAATTTTATAAATTGTTTATATGATGATGGGGTTCACATTAAACTTTGACCTCCATGAGGACAGGAACTGTATGTCTCCTTGGTCCCTGTGTCCCTGTACCCAGAGGAGTGGAGGCACCCTTTAAGTAGCAGATGAATGACTACAAACTCCCTGGGATGTTAAGTAACTAGACTCAGCAGTGATGATGTCTTATTTTTATTGAAAACACTAACAGTAGTTACCAGTAGCTACCAGTAGCATCATAGAGGAGGGTAACTTGTTAACAGCTTAAAATAGACTGTTATATCTATAAGATGTTTTACGTAAGCCTCGTGATATTCGTGAAGAAAAGAAACCTCTAATAGATACACAGAAGATAAAGAGAAAGGAATTAAAGCATACCAGTAAGAAAAATAAATCACAAAGCAAGACAGCAAGAGAGGAAAAAGAGGAACTTAAAAAAACCTCAGGAAACAATTAACAAAATGGCAATAGTAATTCCTTACCTAGCCGCAATTACTTTAAGCATAAAAGGACTAAGTTCTCCAATCAAAGGACACAGAGTGGTTGGTGGATAAAAAAACAAGACCCAGCAGTATAGTGTCTACAAGAGATTCACTTTAGCTTTAATGATACGTGTAGGCTGAAAGTGCAGGGATGGTAAAAGATACTCTGTGCAAATGGAAACTAAAAGAGAACAAGAGTGGCTGTACTTCTGCCAGATAAAATAGACTTCCAGTCAGAATTGGTTACAAGAGACCGAGAAGGTCACTGTATGATGAAAAAGGGGTCAGTTCATCAAAGGGATGTAGCAGTTGTAAATACGTATGCACCCAACGTAGAAGCTCTTAAATATTTAAGGCAAATATTAAAAGACCTAAATGGTTGGGGTGCCTGGGTGGCTCAGTCGGTTAAGCGTCCGACTTCGGCTCGGGTCATGATCTCACGGTCCGTGAGTTCAAGCCCCACATCGGGCTCTGTGCTGACAGCTCAGAGCCTGGAGCCTGCTTCGGATTCTGTGTCTCCCTCTCTCTCTGCCCCTCCCCCGTTCATGCTCTGTCTCTCTCTGTCTCAAAAATAAATACTAAAAAAAAAAAAAAAAAAAATTTAAAAAAGAAAGATCTAAATGGAGAAATAGCCATACAGTAGCAGGGACCACAGTATACCACTTTCAACACTGGATGGATCATCCAGACAAAATTAGTAAGGAAACAGCGGGCCTGAATTACACTATGGGGTCAAATGAATGTAATAGGCATACCCAGAATAGTCCATCTAACAGCACCAGAGTGCAAATTTTTCTCAGGCACACACAGAACATTCTCCAGTGTAGAGCTTATGCGTCTCCATGTGCAAAAGAGAAGGAAAATACTTTCTCCTGCAATCAGGACCACTGTGTAGTTTTGCTACTTAAATGTTCTGTCACTTGGTACTTAATGTGCACATTTGCTAGGATGGGAGTACACGCACTGAGTTTTTTGATTGCTCTGTTCTCTTATGAATAGGAGTCTTTGCTATAAGGATTAAAACAACTTTTGTGTTTCTTACTGTGGATGTTAGCATTTGGAGAGAAGTAAGTGAAGTTGAAAAGTCCTAACTAATCTTTACTGCTCCGATATTCAGGTTATCGTACCAGCAGCGCTCCTTAGCGGAGGGGTAAAAGGCATGCTGGACAGAGTTTCGGCTGGAGTGAACTTGAACTTACTCAAGAAATTTGCATTTGTTCTGCAGGAATTAAAAATACTTTCAGGGTTGTGTTTTAACTGTTCATAATGATGTCAGGATTTAGGCTTTGGGTTAGAAGAAATCTGGGCTAGAAAGAACAAGTGGAAGGTTGGGAACGGTGTGCTTATTATTAGCATGAGTCTAGTCTCCAGAGTTCTGCATTTTGGTTAACAATTATTAAGGAAAAGGTGGGATTCCCAAAACCAGAGTATCCTGAACACTTAAAATTCTTTTCTGTGTCTGTAGTCTGTCTTCAGAGATCTTCAGGACTGATTCTGCCAACTGCCCCAATACATATTTCCTTACTTGCTTTTTTTTTTTTTTAATATATATTACACCTTTCAAATAATTGCTTTCTAGTTACAGAAGCAGTAAATGTAAATTGTAGGAAGTATATGCACACAAGCTATGAAATAAATGAAAACTTAACATTTTCACCACACAGAGATCACCAGTACTCGTACTGTAGCGCATATTCTTCCGGATCTTTATGTGTATGTGGGCATACGCATACATTCTTAAATATTTTGTTACCAAAATAATTATATGTATACAGTGCATATCTTAAGATAATTATACACATACTGTTCTGCAGTCTGCTTTCTTCAGCAAATGAATTCTACCTTTTGGCTGTTCATCTAATACCCAAACCATAGTTTTAACTTTCCAGTTGACCCAGAAATGCCCTTTGCAGCTAGTTTGTCCAAAGCAATATCCAATCTAGGGTCACACATTACATCTAATTGTTGTATCTTTAAAGATTTTGTTTTCATCCAACTCCATTCCCTTTTTATGACACTTGTTGAGTAAAGTAGGCCAACATGTCTTCCAAGATGTCTCACCTTCTGGGTTTATCTGCTTACCCTGAGGTACCGTTTGGTCTGTCGCTTTATCCCTTGTATTTCCTATAACCTGGAAGTTGTATCTAATTGAATCAGATTTGGCTAAAGGATTTCATAGGTGATGTTGTATTGTGTACTTAGTATATCATATTGGGAGACGTATAAAATCTGATTGACCTGTTAGTGGACCATTACTGACACTAAGATGGCTCTCTGGCTTAGAGTGATGACAGCTTGATTCTTCCATTTGTACAGTTGTTTTACCCTCAGTAGTCAATATGGAGTTATTTAAGTTCTGTGAATACCCAGGACCCTGTCATACGTTCACATAATGGTTTTAGCAACATTTATAGTCCTTATCTGAGTCAGTAATTTCATTAAGATTGTGAAGTTGTAGGGGCGCCTGGGTGGCCCAGTCGGTTGAGTGTCTGATTTCAGCTCAGGATGTGATCTTGCAGTTTGTGGGTTCAAGCCCCACATGGGGCTCGCTGCTGTCAGCCTGTCAACATAGAGCCCACTTCAGATCCTCTGTCCCTTTCTGTCCCCCTCTGCCTGCCCCTCCCCTGCTTGCACTCTCTCAAAAATTAATTAATTAGTTAATTTTAACAAAAGATTGTGAAGTTGTATTTTTCTAAAACCTATCATCATATCCTTGGTTACTAGCTCACATTCCTCTAAAGTAGAGCCTTTCCCCAATAACTGTCATGTGGTTACTCTGAATTAGTTTCTATTAGAGGGCAGCATAAATGCTTAATTCTTTTAATTACCATTTTTCAAACTAAGAATTGGTTATTAAACCAATTTGAGCTGCCTCAAATGGTGCCAAATGATGTTTTTTTCCCCTTTCTCTTTTTTGAGTATCAGTTCGTGCTTACGGCTTTTCATTGATCAATGTATATGTGGTTTTAAAAGTCAAAGAATCTTACATCGAAATATATAAAGGAAAGCAACAGTTCTTTGCCTTTCCCTTCCCTTTCTTCAGGGGCATATACTTTCAAACCTTTAAATTCCTTATTTTACTGCTATTTCCAAATAATATGCTACAACTACTGTATTGATTTTTTTCATTCTCTCTTGACTTCCTATTGTGGAAATTAAAGATTAAACTCTTATCCACTCCCTGCTTTTAACTATACAAAAAAAAAAAAAAAAACATTCACATTTTCTTCCCCCTTCACCCCCTTCCCCAATTGGTCTGTCAAATTTTTATTAAATCAACATTCAGCCTTAACATTGTGACTGTATAAATATTGCTCGCTGCTTATTACAAAACGGATTTGAATTCTTTTTGTACAGCTATTTTCCTCTGAGTTATTGATTTGATTATTTAATATTCTAACTATCGCTGATTCAATCTCAAACTTTTAAATACGACTATAAACCTCTCAGTAAAGTCAAAAACTCTTGGTTATCTTTCAACTCCATTTTCTTCTTGACAAGGTGCCTCCTGAAATCCACCGTCCTCTTTCCTCTCTAGGTTGTTCTCTATGCCTGCTGTATAGTTATTATCCTAGGAAATCCTTTTTTCTATTCAGTGAATCCTCCCATTTTCTGGATCTCTCATGCCCTTCTCTTCTTTGATGTATTCCTTCATTTTTGTGGATAAATCTACCAGAGATTTCTGAGAAGGATGGGTGGGGGCAAAATTACTGAGACCTTCCACCTTCATACTTAATTGGGAGTTTGGCTGACAATGAAATTTTAAGCTAGTAATCCTCTTCCAGGTTTTGAAGGCATTGGTCCATTGTTTTCTGTTTTTATTATTGCTCTTGAAAACTCAGATGCTATTCTTGTTCTTGATTCTTTGTGTGATAGTGTTTTCTTCTCTGGAAACTATGATCTCATCTCTCTGGTATTCTCAGTTTCTCCACCTTGATGTGGTTTGGGTATTCTGTGAGCTAGAAACTCTTATCTTTCGGTTCTGGAAAATTTGTTTTATTTCTTTCATAATTTCCTTCCCTCTGTATTCTCTGTTCTCTCTTTGAAGAAATTCTATTGGATTTTGTACCTCCTTGTTTAATCCTCCCAATTTTTCATGTCTTATTTTCTAGCTTTTTATTTTCCGGAAGCTTTCCTTAACTTTGGCTTTAATGTATCTGTTGTCATTCCCGATAACATGTTTTTCGTTTGGCTGTAACAGTTATAGAAGTGCTTTGTTTCTTCCTCTTCTCTGAATATTTTTTTTTATAACATCTTATAACATTCTGGCTTTGTTTCTGAGGTACCGTATCTTCTCTTACCTATCTGACAGTGGTTGCATTCTCTCTTGTTTGAGCATCGTTTTGACCCCCTTTGGTCAGAGGCTTGGCTCACTTCCTAGTGATCCTTGAGTGTCAGCTGTATTTATGATGGAGGAAGTGAGAAGGCGAAGGGAAGCTCCGTGTGCACGGGCAAGAGTTACTGCTTGGCGGGTCTAGCCACAGGTGATGAGCAGGAGCCCTGTTGTTTGGTTGGGGAACTTCCCTTAGTTGTCACAGTCTGCGAGTCCTTCGGTTTGGGCCTCTTAGTTTCCTGGAAGGGGTGTAAGCGTGGGCATCTGTGTTTTGGACACGAGTTAGGAGCAGAGGGCTAAAGTTTGCACTGTAGAGTGTAACACCTTAGCTACATCCCCTCTTCTCAGCTGCGCCTGGGGTTCTGCAGTCCAGACACTCTCCAGCGCAGCATCTCCAGAGTAAATGTTCCTGCTGCTGTGATGGTCAAGAAATCATCCCCTTGCTGTGCTGGCTGGGAAGGGGTTGTTGCAGATTTGACTCTTCTTATGCAAACTTAACTCCGCCTCCTCTTTTTAGTCCCACTTCACATCATAGCCTTTAGAAGTACATGGGCCTCCAAGTCTTGAGCCTTCCTAGTGTTCCGTAGTAACAACAAGAATGGTAGGTAACGCGTGTGTGTACTTTGCATGTATTAACTAATTTCATCCTGTGAAGTGAGTACCAGTAGTATTCCCACTAAACGGGAAATTGAGGCCTGGAGAGGCCAGGCAGCTGCCCAGGTAGCACAGAAGGAAAATGGTAGACCCGAGATTTGAATCCAGGCAGTCTGTCTTGAATCCAGCACCGCCTTTCCATACGACCAGCTTGCTTCCAATCGGCGACCTCTGGTTAGGTTTCTCTGCTTGCTGAATCAGTTATTTCCAGGCCTTCTGCCTTCCAGAATTTTGATGATGCTTATCTGCTTGATGTTCTCTCCCATTCTCTCTGTCTCTGTTTTTATACCTATTGTATTGCTTCACTGTCATTTTGACAACAGAGATCAGTGTTTGTGTTCAATCCATATTTTTAATTGAAATTTCTCAATGAAGTTCTTATTACTTCTCTGTTTTATGCCTTATTTTGTTGACTTTTTTTCTCCCCAACACCTCCATGACTTAAGCATGCTCCATTGTTCCCAGGTTGCCGGACAGGTGAAGCAAAATTGACGAAAGGATTTAATCTAGCTGCCCGGTTCATCATTCACACAGTGGGACCTAAGTACAAGAGCCGCTATCGCACCGCTGCTGAGAGCTCCCTGTACAGCTGCTACAGAAACGTGCTTCAGCTGGCAAAGTACGGCTTATTCACCTCCTGGATGCACCATGCCATACACTGTCAAAGGCCCCGGTTTCAAAATGAAACCTGGCTGTGGAAATCAAATTTTGAGGGATTTAAATCACGTAAGAGGATTCTGAAGACAAAATTAATTATCTTCGCAAATTTAGCAGGATAAGAGAAATGGATTTGGGTGACTTAAGAATTTAACCTGTTCCCATTTTACTCAATCTTTGCTTGAACTATATTCCCCCCGAGTGGTACAATTATAATATTAATATAAATATTAAATAGCGTAACTGGGTTAATTGTTACACTAGATTTGTTGAGGAGGTAGGGAAGGAGAAGTTGAGCTGCATTTTTAAATTAATTACATATGTATGTGTTATGAATATTGGTGCTTTGTGTTTTCTGTCCGCAGAGAGCAGTCAATGTCATCTGTGGGATTCTGTGTCATCAATTCTGCAAAACGAGGTTATCCTTTAGAGGATGCAACACACATAGCACTTCGTAAGTAACATTGGCGACGCTGTGCCCACATCAAGGACTTCATAAATAGGATTGGGTTGCAGCACATAAATTGAGCCTTACAGATTTTTCTGTTATCACTAGTTAAATAGTTACAGCCAAAGAAGATTTGTTGATTAGCTAATCATGGCATCCTGGAGGGCTTTGTATTGATAAGTTGCTGAGCTCAATTTACTTTTCCAGGCTGACATTTTTCTCCGCTTGAATAAAGGCTTGCAGGCTTGCTTACGAAATTTGCAAATGATACCAAGCTGAGAAGTATGGTCAGCGCATTGGGTTTTTGCATCATGATTCAGAATAATTGTAACATTGCAGCAATGATGTCAAAACAGATTTCATGATACAGTGTTTATGTAGCACTTTGCAGTTGAAATAGCAGCTTCCACATGTGTCATTTGAGTATAAATCCTTGCATTGAGGTTTAAAAAAGACCAAGCTTGATCATTATGAGACAGAATGTCATATATGTGATATAAAAACGAGGTGTTCGGCTCGAGAGATTCCATGATCTCACTGTATTATATGCAGCTTCAGACCACATCTAGACGTTTGTATATAGTTCTGGGTGTCCTATCTTATGAGACACTGACAAACTGGAGAGCCAACAGTTTGAAACAGGAGAAACAGGTGTTTCTCCTAAAGAAGATGATGCTTTTAGCATATATGGTGCCCATCTTTAACATCTGAAGGAGTCTCGTGAACTTATTCTGTGCTGCATTTTTAGAGCAGGGGTTCTGAGCCTCTTGGGGAGCCATCATAAACTACTCCGAGCATCTGATGGAAGAAAGCTGTGGACCCCTTTCCCCAGAGGACATACATACACAGGAAATTTGTGTACAATTTCAGGGAGTTCACAGATTTCTAGGAAGGCTTGTAGGTAAGACCTCCAGCAGTAGAGAACAGGTCCAAGACTGTGTCAGAAGGAAGGAGATTCGGTCCCACTTGAGATAGGACTCACTGTAATAGGCGGGTGTTCTAAGTGAACTTCTTGTCGCTGGGAATGTGCACGCAGAGGCTAAATGACCATTTGTTGCAGCTATTCCTCATTGAGGAGGAAAACTGTATAAGATGATCTTTAAGAACCCTTGTATCTCTAGAATTTAAAGACAAGGAGCTGAAAGTCTTCTCAACGATATACTAGAGATACTCAAATGTATAAAATTATTATTAGATAGCCTAGAATTTAGGGTGAGTACATAAGTAGTCTTATTTAACAATTAACTATTTTTAAAATGAAGATTGACTGCTCAAGGATTTTGTAGTAAATTTACATATTTTATACTTTATATATATTATATTAGACTGAGTTTCTTGAGGAGCAGAGCTCTTATCTTTTCATCTTTGCATTTCTAATGTTTCCATAGGTCAAGAATGGTTTACATATGGTACTTGCTTAAGAAATAGGTATTTTGGGGGAACCTGGGTGGCTCAGTCCGTTGAGCATCCAACTCTTGATTTCAGCTCAGGTCATGATCTCACGGTTTGTGAGTTTGAGCCCCACATTGGGCCCTGTCCTGACAGTGTGGAACCTGCTTCAGATTGTGTCTCCCTTTCCCTCTCTCTCAAATCTTTTTCTCTGTCTCCCTTTCTCTCTCTCTCTCTCAAATCTTTAAAGAACTTTTTTAAAAAGTATGTATTTTAAAAAGGGATATAGAAATTCCCTCAACAACCCTGTGTTTTAGGGAATATGGTGTCCTTTTTACAAATAAAGAGGCTCAGAAATTTATCATGTTCTTAAGGTTATGCATACTGATGACTCCCAAGTCCAGTAACCTGTTTATTATACTAAATAATTCAATTATGCTTGAGTTAGAACTGCTTCAGTGGGAAGCTCCTATGTTATCACTACTCTGCATGCATTCTGAATGGTGCCTTACCAAAGCAAAGTTCCTGCCTTTATGTAATTCTTCCTGGCTAAGCTTTTGGCAGGTCTTGACATTCTCTGATTCCTCTTAGTCCTTGCCTTATCATCCCATACCTTGAGCTATGTCTTTTTATATGTCTCCGTTTCTTATTAAAGTAATCATATAAGTTAGAACTTATTTTTTTTAATGTTCATTTATTTTTGAGACAGAGTGCAAGCGGGGGAGGGACAGAGAGAGAGGGAGACACAGAATCTGAAGCAGGCTCCAGGCTCTGAGCTGTCAGCACAGAGTCCGATGTGGGGCTCAAACTCACAGACTGCAAGATCATGACCTGAGCCAAAGTTGGACGCTCAACCGAGTGAGCCACTCAGGCGTTAGAATTTAAAAAGGCAGCAACATTTTGTAGAAAAGGCTCTGAAAAGGGAGTCAAGAAGACTGGCTTTTGATCCCAGTTCTACCAGTCTCACTGGCTCTGTGGCCCCAGAAAAACTGCTTGATAAATCACTTGGTACAGTACTCTAGAGGTGTCAACTTTGAGCAGGAATTGTAGTAAGAGCAGATGAAGGTCAATAGTTGGTTTAAGGGACTTCGATGAGGCAGTTTCTAAGAATTTACTTATTTAGCACAAAGGAAATGGAAAACTTAAAGATGGGCAAGTCAACTTTTACAAGGCCTGTTAGACTTACTGTACCTTAAATCTAATAGCAAAACTGTAGCATTTTATTAAAAAAAATACAGATGGACTTTCACAGCATGTACAGACCAAGAACAAATCTAATAATGTAACTCTAAGTCTTTAGTACCAAACTCTTTAAAATATTACGAAACTTTATTTCATTTGAAACCTAGGTAAATGTCCTCTTGATAGATGTATCAAGACTATTTATCGTTTTTCCCTGGGTTCACGTGCAGTTCAGTTCTTCTGCATTAGAAGCCCAAAGAAACATCTGCATTAAAATCAATTCATCGGGTTATTTATTCATTCAACAAAACTTTGAGCGACTGCGTGCTAGGCCCTGTGCTATACAGGAGAGGATACAGTGGTGAGAAAAAAAAGATGACGCTGTTTGTTCTTACTGTGTTTCCCTGTTGGGAATTTTAATGCCCCAGATGTCATTCTCACCAGTTAAAGGGTTTTCACTAAAAGTGAGGTGCATGACGTCCTGGTTGGCTGCAAAGAATAGTGCAGAGATGAAACTTGGAAGGAAACGGTTTGAATTGGCTGTTGGTACTAAATCCTTGTAGCCATGACATCACTCTTCTTTTTTTTTTTTTTTTAATCCTTTTTTGCAAAATTACTTTTCTTAATGAATTCTGCTGAGGGAATTCAGTTTTAGTTACTATCTGGCATTGCATTTTGTCTTCTAGTGGAAATCCTACAGTTGTATGCTGGGAAACCACTATATGTGAACATTAATTAAAACTTGGAGTCAAAGAGAAGAAAATCCCTTTCTGAAAGTTCATTTTAAAAAAATTGTTAAGGCAGAATAGAAAGAGAAATGAAAAATAAATTTATCACCTTATAGAGGGAGAATAATGAATAGTCCTTCAGCAAATGGGTCTGCTGTTATGTTCTCAAGATACAGTAGCAAACAAGGCAGGCAATATGTTGATAACCAGAGCTATAAAATGTTAATTCAGGTGCTGGCTACTTTTGAATGATTGCTTGCCACATCTTTAAGATGTGCTAGGTTCTCGTAATATTAATGTAAGATATACTTGGCCTTCAGAAAGCTCACCATCCAGCCATAAAATGCTAGGAGAAGTTCACAAATGGAGGGTTATTCAGGTTGTAAGAGGAGCACAAGAAAGGATGGAGTTCTGTACAAACCAGGTGGCTTTGGACAGGGTCTTGACAAATGGGTAGGAGTTCACTAAGAGAAGGCCATGGTGAATGAAGGATACCTAGTCAAAGGTAGCCATGGAGGCAGAGGCAGGGTCGTGTAAAAGTTAAGTGAAGCGTTCTGAGTACAGCAAAGAAGCCAATTTGCCCAAAACATAAGGTGTGTGGGAGGAATGATGGGAAACAGGACTAAAGCCAGGGGGTGAGGGAGTGGCCAGTTGAGATCCAAGTGTGAAGAACCATGCTGGGACTTGGATCCTAACCTATAAGCAGTGCAGAGCCCCAGGATTATTGAGTAAGGAGGGTGACAGGGTAAGGAAGATAACTCGGGCAGTGCTGAATATGTAGACCTGGAAAAGAGAAAAATAAGCACACAATTAAGAGCTTACTGCCAAAGGCTCGTAAGCATTAAGATCCTAAGAGCAGCTGGAAGAAAGAAGGAGTGGATGTTTGAAACTTTCTGTCAGCAGTAGAATTTAAAGGACATGATAACCCATTGAATGCAGGGTGAAGGAATGGGGTGCTGGGTGGCTCAGTCGGTTAAGCATCCGACTTGGGCTCAGGTCATGATCTCGCTGTCCTGGAGTTCAAGCATTGCATCAGTCTCTGTGCTGACAGCCTGGAGCCTGCTTCAGATTCTTCATCTGCCTCTCTCTCTGTCTGTCTCTCTGTTTCTCTCTCACTCTCTCAAAAGTAAATAAACATTTAAAAAAAATTTTTTTTAAAGAAAATGAAGGAAGGATTGGATGTTGCTATGGTATGGAATAAAGAATACAGGTAAAGGAACAGATTTGGGGGAAAGATGGAGGTCAAGTCTAGTCCTCACCAGTTTGAGGTCTCTGGGTGATCTAAGCAGATAAGCCCTGTAGGCAGTAGGCAATTGAGCTCTTGCATTCAGAAAACAGTATATAAAGATCTGAGAGTCTGAGTATTTACATCGGTGCCTAGCCAGCAAATTGGTGAGGTAAGAGAATATATATATCAAGAAAATAAATATGGAGGTCAGAACCCTGGAAAATAGCATTTTTAAAAGGTAGAGCATGGGCATTTAAAACTAAAGCTAGAGAAATCTTTAGTGAGGTAAGGACTGAGAAAAAGGCCTTTAGGTTTCATTGATAGGAAATTGATAGAGAAGAATCAGAATAATGTAGAAACTAAGAAAAAAAATCACCTTTGGTTTAATGAGATTTTGATAGGGATGCAAGGCTGAGTAGGTCATTGAATACTGTAACTGAATGAATACAGAGATGCTTAGGCTAGATCATTCTAGGCAGAGAGTGAGAGGCCCCAGGGAATAAAAATATACTGGATAAGGATGAATTGTCTGGAGTCAGCATCTTCTATGGCTGGGCATTGTTCTAGACATTGACAATAAAGCAGTAAATAAAATAAAGCTCTTGCTGTTGGGGTATTTACATTCTAGCAGATGGGGCAGGGAGGACAGAGAAGATGTAAAATAAACAGATTCCACAAGATGTCTATAATATTTATTCTGGAGGAAAGTAAATCAGAGAAGGAATTTTATTTTTTTATTTTAGAGCACGTGTGAGCGGAGGAGAGGGGCAGAGAGAGAGAGAGAGAGAGAGAGAATCTTAAGCGGGCTCCACGCCCAGTGTTGAGCCCAACGTGGGGCTTGATCCCATGACCCTGGGATCATGACCTGAGCCGAAATCAAGAGTCAGACGCTCAACTGACTGAGTCACCCAGGCACCCCAGAGAAGGATTTTTAATTATAGTGGTCTGGGCAGGCGTCACTGATAAGGTGTCATTGAGCAGAGACCTACTGAAATGAGGAGTGATGTATTACAAAAATAAAACTTTGAAGAGTTTGTTTGAATTTTCTTCACACAAGTCATTATTTGTTGAATAATTTATTCTTTTCCTTAGGCACTGTAAGGAGATTCCTGGAGATTCATGGGGAGACCATTGAAAAAGTAGTATTTGCTGTCTCTGAACTTGAAGAGGTATCTTGCTAATTATGTTGCCTTGTTTAAATCTTACTTTTACTAGTGTTTGCCTTTGTGTCATCATTATCTATTTGCTGAATTGCTAGCAGGCAAATCCTAGGTATCAGTGTATGTGTTTGGTATCATTTGTTGAAAAAAATCCGTGTTAGAAACTAAAAATAAATCAGAAAGGAGCATTTGTTCATGTTTTTCATTGCTAAGACTGTTTTCACTTAGTGAAGTCCCACAAGGTGGAGTTGTTCTGCTTTGCTCCCTGTACTAGCTCTTAAAATATCTTGAGGCATCACCTTATAACCCAAGTACTGGGTGCCTGGGCAGCGTAACTGGAAAACCGCTACTGTGCTGGAAAAGCTTTGATGTCTGCCTCACCTGGAAACAGGTGGCAGCCTAGCCTAGTGACTGGCATTGATTAAGTTGGAGGGTTATGTTTTGTTGTATGTAGTTGGGGTTAGTATGTTGCAGTCTAATTTGGAGCCGTTTTAGAAAATTAGGTCTTCGCTTTAACTCTTATTAAGTTTTATTTAGTTTTAGTGTGCTCTCCAATCCAGCTTATATTATTTTGCGGTTATGTGTCCTTGGGCAAGTTACTTAACCTCTCTGTTCTTTGATAAAATGGGAGTACTAATAGCAGTTATATCACAGAAGTTTTGTGGTGAATGAGTTAATTCCTGTGAAATACCCGCTGAAAGTGTTAATAGCTATATGCATGATATATAAATACTTTCGAATTTGCTAAAACGAGACACATTTGCTTGTTTGCTGTCTCTTATTTCACTTGGTTACCTATTCATTCGTTCTGTCAGTGATCTTTCATTGAGTGTCTGGCGTACAAGTTTATTACACTAGATGGGAATACACCAGTGAAGAAGTCGGGGTCGGTGTCCTCAAGCAGTCCGTTGTGTATTGGTGGGGACAGACAGTTCAGAGTTTTTGATCATCGTGATAAGTGCACTAATGGAAGTATGGAATGGACAGGAACACAGAACTCTAGCTTGCACAGGGTTAGGAAATACTTCCCATGGGAGGTGATAAAGCTGAAATTGTCGTTAAAGAAAAATATGATATTCCAAGGGAGGGGCAGATGACCGTAGGACAGGAGTGGCAGCGCTTCCGCATTCCAGGTTCAGTGACCTGAAGTTGCCAGGATGGGAGTCAGGCTTAACTTGACCATCTAACAATATCCTGACCTTTTACATAAGAACTGATGGAGGGTCCCAGACGGCTCTAGTCGATCTTAGAAGTGGAAAGGCCTTTATTCTTGGTGGGAGCTGTCTTCACAGTGACTGGAACAGCACAATGCATTGCTGACGCCTGATGGCTGCTTCGTTACTTTGTTATTTTTCACAGAATGTCTTGCTTTTCTGACACAGGCTACTTACCAAAAGCTGCTACCTCTGTACTTCCCAAGGTCATTAAAGGAGGAATGTCGATCGTTGCCATACCTACCTGCAGATATTGGAAATGCAGAAGGGGAGCCTGTGGTACCTGAACGACAGATTAGAATAAGTGAAAAACCTGGTGCCCCGGAGGGTGAGTTCTGCCTTTCTTAATTTCCCTCTTCTGTCAGGGACTGATGAACACCACCAAGAAGGAGATGGTTTAGCCTGCCTTTGGGGGCTCTCTATGAGTGTCATTAAGATCAAGACCACCTTAAATGTTTTTAGAGTTTTATTCTTGTTAAAATTTACTTTTTTTTTTTTTTAAGTTTATTTATTTTGAGAGAGTGTGTGTGCATGCAAGCAGGGAAGAGGTGGAGAGGGAGAGAGGGAAAGGGAGAGGGAGAGGGAGAGGGAGAGAGAGAGAGAGAGAGAATGAACGAACCCCGAGCAGGCCCCATGCTGTCAGCATGGAGCCCAATGTGGACCTCAGTCTCAGGAACCGTGAGGTCACGACCTGAGCCCAAACCAAGATTCAGGCGCTTGACCTACTGAGCCGCCCACGCACCCCCAAGTGTAGTCTTTAACCTAAAAAAGAATGTATGTTTATACACACACACACACACACACACACACACACACACAAAACATCAAGTTTGTTAGGCAGTAGAGATCCAGAGTTGGGTATAACAACATTTTCACCTTCCTGAAGTACACAATCATCTGAAATTGTCAACAGCTTCAACAATATGTCCTCTAAAAGCCAGACCTAATATTAAATATTGAAACAAGAATGCTGTTATCACTCTTTTGGTTTCTTTAAGTTATATACTCATGTAGTTTGGAGCAGTGGCAGAGCACGGTAGGGTGAGAGCCCTTCTGAATCTGTGCTGACAGCTTGCACTGGTCTTCACGGGGACATGGTGAAGGCCATAACTCCCTTCGGTGGAGGCATGCCTTACATGCTTCAGTGCTAGAACTTGATCTGAAAATTCAGCAGTCTAGGAATTACTGTGAGATTCCTGCTGTGAACACTTGTAAATGAGCATCAAGGTAGAAATCTGTAGAAGGCTGCTCATCTCCTTTTTATCACCAGTACGCAGCCTTAACTCCAGTGGAGGAATTGTAAGTGGTTTACCACCAGGAAATGTCTGAACCAAGCTTTGCTGGAGGGCTGCCTGTGTACTTTAGGATACGCCCAGAGTTATTTGGAATTCTCATGCTTAGGACCACCACTAAAGAATATAGTTTTTCCTAAGTGGGTAAATACATTTTGTATGACAAGGAGTAATGAATAGCAAACCCAATTCGAGATCGTAATGCTGGGCAGCAGATTAGGCCAACTCGTTAGACAAAGGGTTCCTTGTGTCAGCCATTCACAAAGAGTGCTTGATTGCCTCAAAGATGTAGGCCTTAGTGCTCATAAATCTTTTCAATTAGAATGTTCAGTCTGTTAAAATAGATGTAAAATCAGCTTACTTGATTCATTCGTGGGTATTTGTTCATAAAAGCACACTGTCTGAGCTATTGACCTGTCACAATTTGAAGAGCAGTGAAGTAGAGGTAAGGAAGTCCCATTGAGGTGGCCCACCTGGCTGGGCTTCAAGTAGTGGCATCACCTTGGGAAGCTCCCCACGGTCCAAGGCATTTTTTTTTTTTTCCTTTCTTTAAAGACATTTTTTTTTTTTTTTTTTTTTTAATAAATCTGGGAAGGCAGTGAGGAGCACATTAAGAGATGATCCATTCCCGAAGTACTGACATCTAGCCAAACAAAATGATCATATGGGTAAATTGGAAAGTTAATTTATTAATTCGTAGTGAAAACTAGAACTCTGACAGGTCGGAATGATTACATAGGCATGACCAGTAGAGAAAAACAGGATGCTAAATTAGAATGAAACGTTATCCTAGTGAATGTGGGTCCTGCAGTCCCGCTCCAGCCGTCTGTCATTGGGGCTTATCGAACAAAAGGACTCCAGTTTCTCTGTCCGCTAACCACGTGCTCCCTCCTTAAGCAGTTCTGGATAAATGATCCCAAACATTTGTTCTTTTTTATTTGTTTTGTCAGATGTGGTGTGACAGTCCATCTTTCAACCTGCATTCTGTATAATTACTTCTTTTTGCTTATCATTAGGTTCTACTCTTTCCTTCCTGAAGTGACACCTAGGTCACCTTGGTATTCCTAAAACTTCTGTCACACAGGGACAGGGGGTTTCTTGCGTTATTTCAGTTCGTTAAATGCCTAAATCTGATTTCAGTTTGATTCTCAAGAAAAAAAAAAAAATACCCTTAACCCCAGTGTTTTTGATTACCTCACAGTCCTCCCTCTTAGGCATTCACGGTCTGTAGCATTTATAGTTGGGTGTTGTCCTACGCTCTCTATTGATAGTATTTTTGTTACAGACAACCAAGAAGAGGAGGCTGAAGGCTTGGGAGTAGATCTCTCTTTCATCGGCTCTCATGCTTTTGCTCGAATGGAAGGAGATATTGATAAGCAGAGAAGACTGATCCTTCAGGGCCAGTTATCAGAGGCAGCCCTGCAGAAGCAGCATCAGAGAAAGTAAGGCGAACCCCTTTGGACTGATAGACATGGAAGGACTTGAGGAATAAGAAAGGACCTTACAGCTGCCAAGTGATCAACATATAATGTATTCTAGTCTATTTTTCATGACAATCCGGTGAGGAAGATGTTGTCCCTATATTTGGTAGATGCAGAAAATCAAAGTTAACTTCTCAGTGGTGACAGTTAAAATGTAGCGAAGCCAGTGTTCAGATGCACATCAGATTTCTGAGCCCCCACTCTTTCTACTATAGTTGTGGTGCCTCTGGGTGAAGTTCTAAAAGTAGCAACTAGGGGAAGGGAAAGGCAGAGTTAACAAAGATTTTACTTAACTTTGTTGTATTTATAACTAAAGTGTAATCTATAGTTTCGTTACATTTAAAAACACTTTATTTCTCCCTGATTTATCCCAGGGACCTTAAAAGCCATTCCATTTCTTTCAGGTGTCTTCTAAAGCAATTCTGAATAAGTCCTTTTTCAAGCATAGAGAAAAGCAGCTTATGTGCTTCTGGGTAAGCTTTTCCAAGGATTAACAGTCTTTGGAAAACTAGCTGCTTTTCAGGCACTTTTACAGGAAAGAAAAATGGTAAATTATAGTTCATATCAGCATTACCTTATAGGGTTGGTTGAGAGGTTAACATCTCATAGGATTGTTGTGAGCACCTGGTACTTAGCAAGCTCTTAAAATCTATCACTGTTGTTCTCTTCAGTACTGAGCAAATCCTGGTCTATTTTATCTTTTAGCTTTGGTACTTGCCATCCCTTTTGACCAGAATACTCTCATCCTTCAATTCCTGCCCATTCTCCAGGTTTCAGCTTAAAAGTTATTGCCTCTGGAAATTTATCTCCCTGGAGATAAGCCAGAATAGGTGGAAGGGAAGTCTGGAATAGATGGCCTCTCCTGTATGCTTTTTCACACCTGTACTTAAGCAAAATATAGCCTCTATCACGGTATCTTGTAGTGATGTGTGGTTGTTGTCAGTCTCCATCTGTAAGTGGGAGTGGACTGGATGACCTCTGGAGTCCCTTACAAAATTAGAACTTTGTATCTGGTGATTTTCTGGTCTTCATTTTATTCTGATTTTATTTTTAGAAACAAAGCAAATTTGCCACTAGGGGGCACCAATGAACAGCTTTTCCACAAGCAGCGGCCAGCAAATGATAGTTTCAGTGGTTTCTAAATTTGCACGTGTAAGAATCAACTGGCAAACATTTTTCTTTAAATACAGTGATGGGGTTGTCCCTCACATGACTGGGACTTTGGCATCTGTATATATTTTGAACTTTTTCACATGGTGATTCATGCACTACTAGATCTGGGTACCTTTTTTTGGTTGAAGGCAGTGTTTAAACTGTTTTGTCTTAGGTCCCCTTTGCACTCTTAAAAATTGTTAAGGACCCCAGAGAGCTTTTGTTTACGTGGTTTGTGTCTACCAGTATTTATCATATGAGAAATCATTAATTTATTTCAAAATAATCCGTTGTGTTTTTATGAAAAATAACTAAAAAAAATAGAAGAAATGGCACTGTTTTACATTTTTGCAAATGTTTTAATGTTTGGCTTAATAGAAGACAGCTGGATTCTCATATCAGCATTCAGACTGTTGCAATAAGTTGTTTTGGGTGAAGTGTATGAAGAAAATCCAGCCCCACTCAGATACATAATTGGGAAGGAGAGGCATATGTTAATAGCCTTTTCAAATAATTTATGGTATTTTCTGCTATTACAACATAACTCGATAAATAGTAGTTTCTTACAGTTTAGTGGTAATAGGGAATCTCAAAGCATATCCATGAATTTTTATATTCTGATATATTAAAATGTTTTGTTCTGTCCTCTTTGAATTGGTTTTATAATAGGAATTTATAGCATGAATGTATCACATTTTCTGTTGGAAAACACAATTCACTGAATTATTCGGATCTTCTAAATATTGACAGATTTCAGTACCCAATATGAAGAAATTATATTTGTTAATATTGCCACTGACCTCATCAGAAAAGTCGTTAAGTATTAGGAGCTCTAAGCTTCTGGTGATAGAGACGAATTTTCCAAAATTATATGTGCATTTTAAATCTCAAGTTTTATCATTGGCAAGAAATACCGTTGGTTGTTTTTCTGGAAACGACAGGGTCACTTTATTCATTTTTGAGAAAACATCTGCCAAATACTCATGTTGAATAACCACAGTTTGTCTGCCAGTCATTATTTGAAGAAAAACAGTGTTCCATGAAAAAAAAGCAACTAGTTCAGCTTCTAAGTCACACAGTGCTTTTCTTCAAGACAACCTCATACTTCGGTATGTAGAAGTGTTCTTCCCATTCTGTGCTACATTAAAATTAAAAAGATGTGTTCCCAAGGGTTGATTTAATAAAATAATAATTTTTACTTCCTCATCAAAGACATTCTTAAATAAAACTGGCTTTTTTCTTTTTCTTTTTTTTTTTTTTTTTTTTTTTTGGTTCTCTGGGAATTTTGGCAATGGAAGAGCGTAGTGACTGCTAGTACAATCTGGGGCCTCCGCCATGGTTCATCATAAGGCACCAGTAGTTTGACTTAACAGTTGTTTTTCCGCCATGGGTGCAAATGTGAACACAGTGAAAGAGGCAAATGATGTTTCAGTATGATGAGAACGGTTTTGACTTTGGAAACCCCCTGAAAAGCGTCAAGACTGTGGACCACACTTCAAGAACCACTGGTTTGTGGTTTCTCGTGAATTAATACCCGTAGTCAAAAGGAATGTTGGTAATCGTCTGATACAGTTTTCCAAAGTGGAACACATGGTCTGTAAGCATTATCATCACCCGGGCTGCTTGCTAAAAATGTGTATGCCCCACACCAAACTTCCTGCATCGGAACCTCTGTGGAAAGTTTCTAAAGTTTCATAAGTGATTCTTCCACGTCCTAAATCACTGATGTAGTCTGACCCCTTTCTAGAGGGTAAATGATCCCCAAGACTGGCTCGCCCAGAGTCACAGCTCACTGAGAAAGAGCCTTCCGAGTGGCGAGTACGGCACATCTCCCTTCTCCGCCACCTTCTTCAGCCCACTTACGCAAACCAACTTCAGACACGTTGGCAAAGGACTAGAGATTTTTTGTATTCATATTCAAAGAACTGCATTGCAGCCACTTTTCTCAAATCAGTCAACCTGTTCTCTGTCTTTCTCTTCTACACACACGTGCACCCCTCATACCTTTTTCATTTCACCATGAGTAGTATAGATAATCTGGAAATTTTGAAGTTTGTGTTTGGACTGGATACTTGTCTGCATGTGTCTCTTTCTCTCTTTAATGAGATTTGTTTCACTTAATGATTAGTTCAGTGACTAGTTCAAGTCAGCATTAAAACCTCTTCACTCCTTTCTGGAAAGGAGTCCTCGGCAAAGGGATAGCTTCTCAGAAGGAATATGAATACAGCATGGAAAGCACTGTCCTTGTTGGTAGAGGGCCTTGATCTTGAGATTCACATTTGTTACACAGTTGATAGTTTCCATTCAGTTCAGAAAATGTTGAATATTTACACTGTACAAGATAACATTCTAGACATTGAAGTAGCCAGAGATAATTAAGGTAGTCCCTCTGTTTTAAAATTCATGAGTGAGCCACATGGTCTTCAGGTGTCAGGGTGTGTTCTGAGCAGTGGTCAGGCTGTGACCGTGTAGTCAACAAAACACAGCCTGTGGCTCCCAAAGCCTGCACTGAGAAACGGGAGAGGTGCCTCTGTCACACTGTGCTCTTGAGTGATAAGCTACGTCTGAATCAAAACGTTGTCAGATTTCCATTTAAGTGCCCAGCGTCTGTGATGATTACAAACAAGGTTGAGTCTCATAGCTATGCTGCAGGATACTTGGGAGTAATAACAGAGGCCCAGAAGGGTGGGCAAGGAACCAGAGACCCTTTCAGGGAGCCCAAGAGACCAAAACCAGTTTTGTGATGCTACTCAGACTATTTGCCCTTGTCCTCCTCCTCCTCCCACCGTTCAGTGGAGTTTCCCAGAGGCTACTTACTGTGTGACATTGCAGTAGATTAAATGCAGAAGCAGATGTGAGAATCCAGCAGAACCTAAAGAGATTTGCCAAAACGAGGAGTATTAACCCTTCTCCCAAAACATAGTTTTTGTCGTGTAAAGTCGCTTAATGTTCACGTAAAGGTTTTCGTTGTTTTTAGATTTACAAATAATCACTTTTAACATTTCCGTTTTTATTTCTAACGTGGTAAATGTTGGTAGAGATAACTGACATAAACATCAAAGGGTCCTGAGACCAAAAGGTTTGAGATTTGATGACTCCTTGTCTACGAGTTCATAACATAACTGAGTGTTACTCTGCTACGTGCTGAATGTTTTAAGATTTCAGGCTGTGGTTTTTCTCAGTTTGTTTATTTCTCTTATTTTGTCTAAATAAGGCTTTATTTACACATAACAGGTCTGGTTTCTGTTCATTATGTGGGTTGATCGGGTTGATCGAGTGATTTTTTTTTTTTCTTTTTTAATCTCTGAGGAAGTAGGTCTTTAGTTATCAATCTCTTTTTGAAAGCTTTCAATTCTTCCATCAGTAACAACACTAAGGTCCCATGGATTGTCTTTATAGAGTCAGATCATTGTTTGCCCAGCACTACCTCGCCACATCATTACCTCTGTGTGGTAATTCTTTTTAACATCTGAAAAAATTAGGCATGTTGCCTAATTCTTTACTAATATATCTAGGTTTTCTATCCAGTCGTGACAGTGATTTGGGTATATCGTAAGATAGAAGTTGGCTTACTTACAAAAATTAGGAAGCAACCTAGATATTCTTTTTCAAAAATACAGCTTTAAAACTCTTAAAATTATATTACAGTAACTTTTTCTTTTTCCGTTAGTGTTCCTCGCTTGGCTTAAGATCCAATTGCCAACAACTCTTAAGTCATTTTCCGGAATAAAAACTTCATCTCCTTCACTGTTAAGTATTTTCTGAGCCCTTACTAATGTGCTAGGTGTCATGCTGAAAACATAATAGTGACATGCGAGACAGATACAGTGGCAGCTTCATGGAGCTTCGGGTCTTGCAGAGGAGAGAAATGTTAAACTAAGTATTGTATGAACAATTTATTTAAACTACAGGGTCCAATGAGTATGTGACAGGGGTCCTAACCAAGTCCAGCGTGGGGCAGTTCCATCAGGTCAGGAAAGCTTATGTTGATTCCAAAGCCAACATTCTCCCTGGGCTATTGGTTACACACAAATATGTTAGCCATTAGTCTTTTAAGAATAATTTAGCGTATCTTTTCTTCATCATTCAACCTGTGGTTATGCATGTGGATGGTAATTGATTAACTGGAAGAAATTGCCTTCTGTTAGCTTTGTGAGGACGGCATCCAGCCTTAGTTGATTGCAGCCTGTTGAGAATCTGTCCACTCAGTATTTCTGCCTTCAGAGCGCTGTAGTGGCTCCCTTCGCTGCCATGTTGCCATATTTTGTGTGACTGTTTACCTGTGATTATTGCAATTTACCCAGCAGGTAATAGAAATCCGTTTACCTGGAATAAGCTCTAAGAAAACAAGAAACTGTTTTAAGTTGATACTTTCCTTTTAGCATTTGTTTTGATTATTGGATTGGGGTAAAAAATTGTATGTCTTTATTGAAAAAAAGTGCAGAAACTATAGCAAAAAATGAGGTGCAGTTTATAAGAGATATAATGGAAGTTTTAAAATTTTTTTGAAATTTTTTTAATGCTTATTTTTGAGAGACAGAGACAGCATGAGCAGGGGAGGACCAGAGAAGAGAGAGAGGGAGACTTAGAATATGAAGCAGGCTTCAAGCTCCAAGCTGTCAGCGCAGAGCCCGACGCGGGGCTCCAACTCACCAGCGGCGAGATCATGACCTGAGCTGAAGTCAGACGCTCAACCTACTGAGCCACCCAGGCGCTCCTAAAATATTTTTTTAATAGTTGAGGGAAACAAACATGTTAGCTGAGGAGATAAAGCTAACATCTTTTGCTTTTATTCTCTTCTTCCAAATTCTTGTTTAAAGGAAAAGAAAGTTGACTAGATAATCAAATTAAACTTCTATGATCCGTAGTGGGAAGGGAGGAGACTTGATTAGAATAAAGAAGAAACCAGCTGAAGATTGCAGTCCTGAGTTGTTGCATTGGAATTTGTCTCAGGCTTAGAAACTAAACCTTTTTGAATCATAAGGCCTTCATAAAGAATCACATGTAAGCTATAAACCTTCTCCCCATGAATATGCTCGTATAGATTTTGCCAGCCAAAATCTATTCTAGGATCTCAAACTGTTAATCACAGATCAAGGTTAACAACATTTTAGAGTTTATACCATATCAGGATTCACACCATGGACTAAAGTCAATTTTAGATGGATTGAGGACTTAAATTTTTTTTTTAATTAAAGCTCATGGAACAAGTTGTAGGATAGTGTCTTTTATACCTTGGAGAAAGGACAGGTTTCTTAGACAAGATATAAAAGGAATTGACTGTAAAAGAAAAAATAGTTTTGACTCTCTTAAAATTAAGAGTTCTGGCAGATGGAGCAGTGAATCTTAAAGTGAAAAACAAGTTACAGAATGGGAGTGTTCACGGTAAACATAACTGGCAAATGACTAGGATCAAGAATTATACAAAAAATTCCTACAGGTGAGTGAGAAAAGAACAAATAGCCCTCTAGAAAAACAATATGAACAGGCATCTCACAGAAGACATGTCCAATAAATATGAACAGGTTCTCAGCATCATTAGTGACCAGAGAAAGAGATACCCTTTCAAACCTGACTGGCAAACGTTAAAACATCTGCCAATACCACGTGCTGAGGACATGGGTTCCCAGGAAGTCGTATCCATTGCTTGTAGAAGCACAATGGAAAAGGGATCTGGCCTTACCTCCCAAAACTGAATATACCTGTAACCTAGCACTTCAACCCTTAAGTAGCCACCCAAGAGAAAGCACGCACACATATACCAGGAAACATGTAAAATAAGTTGATCGTAGCACTGTGCACAGGAGCACAAACCTGGGAACAGTCCGGGCACCCACCAGTAGGAGAGTAGATGAAAAAAAAGCGTCGTTTTCATGTAGTACAACTACAATTTACATGGTAATCAAGGTGAATGAAGAACAATCATTCCAATCACCAATGATACAGATGAATCTTAGCAGTCCAGTAGGTCAAACAAGACCCAAGAGACTACATACAGAATGGTAAGCTTTTTCCAAAAAACTTTTTAGGAATACATACAAATGAACAAAAAAAAGATATAAAAAGGAAAGCAAGAAAATGATGAACGTGTGATTCCAGACACTGGTTATGGGGGGGTGGGGGTTGGGGAGAGGGGGCAGGGGCCAGAATTGGAGGGGAGTGACCATGTGATTAGATATAGATTATTGTGAGAGTGCCTGCTTTTGTTTTGGCCAGGAGGTTTCAGAGTACTTATTACTTCATTAAACATAAGTAATTAGATAAGCAGTTTTTTAAAGAGAACCATGTGTGTACCCATGATGAGAGTGATTTGAACCAAGGCTAATTAATTTTGTTTTGTGCACCTGAATTCCAATTCGAAAAAGATTTTTTTCAGAGTTCATTGAACACATCGTTACTCAGTATCAGGATCTACCCTAGGGATTGGCTGGAAATACAGAGACAAATAAGCCATATTCTCTGTCATGTGGTCTGAGTAGAAGCAAACACTGGCAGTAAGTGGGTGAAGCCTTGTACTAATCTTTGTGGTTCAAAGAAGAGAACAGTTAATTCTGCATGTCTGGATCTTGCCTCCACTCCACTCCCACTATCCACACCCCCGCCAGTCCTCCTCTGAGCACACTTGATTGATAGAATTTTAGACGTCTGTTGGACTGCTTGTTTCGTTCCATCCTGTTACAAAGTTTATTCTTTGTAATGTGTGTCTATCTCATATATTCAGCTTTAAAATCTTTGAAACCAAGTGCCTTTTATTATCATTCTCCAGTGCCCCCCCAAATATCTTGAATAATACTTATGTTTATTATTTCATTCAACAAAGCTTAGAGTCCCTACTATGATGCAGACATTTGCATGTATGCCCTACACCTTTGAAAAATGAGCTAATGAACACATGAATGGAGTATAGAAATTAACAGACGTTTACTGAATTCCTGTTACATGTTTTATGCCAGGTCGGACCTGTGGAACTCATGAGACACTTAAGATCTGTTCTGTTCAGTCTTGCAGTGAGATGACTTAACCGTAAGACAGTTAGAAAACAGTACCTTTGCGGATTTCATGTGAATAACCAAGGAAATGACTCTAAAATTTTGGAACAGTACATAGGGATAAGGGAGAACGACCATAAACATAGTTCTTTTCTTGAGTTGCAAGTTATGTCTTAAGCCAGAGTTGAAAGCTATTTTGTCTTTCACTTTTCAATTTGCGTAGGTGGGTAAGTTTGCAGATTTAAACTGTAGGATCTTGTGATACCAAGTATGTTTTTCACAGACAGTTCAATTTCTGTGATACTAGCAGACATATCACTTGTTGATTACAATCCATATGTAATAGGTTTCCTATTAAATACCCTTAGTTGTGTGAGTGTACATTATAGCTGAAAGGTGTCCTCTGTAAACAACACTTTACGGATGAGGAAACAGGTCCATAGAGGTGAAGCAGCTTTATTTACTAAGGTTGCACAGAAAGCGATAGGATTAGAACCCAAGTCTCCCTCTCCTGGTTTAGTTTTCCTCATGTTGTGGGATGTTGCCCTATGTAACCTAGATTCTTCAGAGTTGCTTCTCATGATTTCAGTGCTGTGAAAGCTGTTTTTGCAAATAAGTGGCACTTTGAATTACAACAAAACAGTATGAAATAGTAGAAGAAGTACTGACCTTTCCAGAACTCTGGAGATATGAGTAAACTTCCAATTCAACTCTAGCAGTAATTGACTGGTGACTAAGACTAGCTCGACCTTGCAAGTCATTTCCCCGCTTTGAGATCTTTAACGTCTCTTCCAGCTTTCATGTCCTTTTAGCTAAAGCCAAGCTAAGCCAAGATCCCTGGGATCTGCTCTGTGGGTTCTCAGTGCAACTGGTTTGATTAACCAATCATTAAAATAAACCTGGACTTCCCACATAAAATTACCTAGTTCCTTTGTGGTCCCATGTAACATGTAAAACACTTACCTGTTTTTCTTCTGAAAAGTAAACTCGAGGGCACTGACAGTGTTTATTCACTGTAGCATTCTCAATACCTAGCGTTTTGTAAGCACTCGGTAAATCGTTGGATGAGTGAACATCTGTTTTGGATAACTGCTATTGCTTTAGGCCTTCTCTGCCATGTTGTTTAGGAAGGGAAAATAATAGTATTTGAAAACAGTGTTCATTTGAGTACTTGCTGTCTTTGTCATTTATATGAATAGTCTTCACTTGATCATAAAGGATTATTTTAAATCATGTAGTATGAACACATTTTCTCAGTGACTCATCTTTGTTTATTATATAATAAACATTGGTTTAACATTTTCTCAACATTGGTTGAGATTCTGCATAATATGCCCTCCTTAACTTCTTGCACATTATAATAAAACCTCATTCTTTAGGGAAAGAAACAGATTCCATTTGTAAATTTAATTTACAGGGGATTATTATAATAATTATATCCTTTATTTCTCTAGTTATAATCGCTGGTTGTGTCAAGCAAGATCTGAGGATCTATCTGATATTGCTTCTCTAAAAGCCTTATACCAAACAGGTGAGCGTAAGTAGCTTTTCTTTTCCTTTTTAAGGACCCCACCTAGCATGCTACTAGAAACTTCATTTTTCTCTGATTTTGTCCATTTTGCCTATGAAAAAAAATGTTTTATACTAATGAGGATAGTTTGGCTCATCATCAAGATCTTAAAAATAACATCTCAACCTATAAAATTTTCATCTTGTAGTTCTACGTTGATCCACTTCTTCTTAATGTCTCTTTTCTTACCTTTTAACATCTTTTCTGCTGTTAAAAATACCATTCACTTGCTATACAAAATTCAAACCTTGTCTAAATATATAATGGAGATGGGGAAAGTTCTCAAATTTCCACTCTTTCTCCATTAAATTCCTTTTTCAGGCAGTAATTGTTAATTTTCAGAATTGAGTTCCCATTAGTTTTTCCTGGATCACTAATGTTATTAAAACTTGAACAAAGCCTATTTATAAAAAGGCCTTGGCCCTGCAGCCTTTCCCTTGGCTATCCCTGATTTAAAACCTGCAGGAAGCCTTTATCTTAAAAATAAGTGCAGTCATCAGAACCTCATAAAGCTAAAATATATATATGTATTGTTTTCCACAAAGTGAAAGAAATCTGAGGATGAAATTTGAAAAACGTTAAGTTCCTGGTTTTCAGTCTTTTATATTTGTGTAGAATGTTTTTACAATGTCCGAGTCCAGCCTTGGAATAAAGTCTCTAGGCGCTGATCACATTTCCCGTTCGCAGGTGTTGATAACTGTGGGCGCACAGTGATGGTGGTAGTTGGAAGAAACATTCCTGTCACATTAATAGATATGGACAAGGTAAGCCACAGCGAGGCTCTGTTTTACACATGATGTTGATTTTTACAATTAGTAGGATGTGAATTTGGAATCAGGACTGAGAATATGAGAGGGGGCGGAAATGTGTGTATCTGGGCAGAGGAGCAGCCCTGGGTCTGTAGGCTGGCATGCACCATTTCAGTACGTTAGGGGTTCGGTTTTGCTCTGTAGGAGAGCAAATTCTCGAAAATACGAGAATGCCATCATGTGATCTCCAAAAACGCAGCTGCTCCGTTTCGGATGTGATGTAGCCGGAGAGTTTTGGGTTGGAATCACTCTAGGTTATAATTGTACTAACAATCAGATACTGCTTGTCTTGAAAAAAAGAAAAATTAACTCTTGAGTATCTATCTGAAGAGAAGAAGTCAGAGATGTAGTTACCCCAAGATGTCATAATTCCATAACCCCTTCATTTGGATGCAAAGGACAGATTCGTAAGAGAAAAAATGGTATTATTACTGGCAAATAAAAATAAGAAAATGATTATGCTTTTAAAAATGATTACTGGGGCGCCTGGGTGGCTCAGTTGGTTGAGCATCCGACTCCGGCTCAGGTCATGATCTCGCAGTTCGTGAGTTGGAGCCCCGCGTCGGGCTCTGTGCTGACAGCTCAGAGCCTGGAGCCTGCTTCAGATTCTGTGTTCCCCTCTCTCTCTGCCCCACCCCTGCCTGTGCCCTGTCTCTCTCTGTCTTTCAGAAATGAATAAACATTAAAAAAAATTTTATAAAGAAATGATTAGTAATCCAGGGCGCCTGGGTGGCTCAGTCAGTTGAGCATCCCCCTTTGACTCTGGTTATGATCTCATGGTTTGTGAGTTTGAGCCCCGGATGGGGCTCTGTGATGTTAGCGTGGAACCCACTTCAGAGCCTCTGTTCCCCCCCCCCCCCCCCCCTCCCCCCACGCTTTCTCTCTCTCTCTCTCTCTCTCTCTCTCTCTCTCTCTCTCTCTCTCAAAAATAAATAAACTTAAAAAAATAAAATAAATAAAAAATAAAAATGATTAGTAATCCAAAAAAAAAGCGAATCAGAATGAGATAT
Organism: Panthera uncia; assembly: GCF_023721935.1. NCBI lineage: Eukaryota > Metazoa > Chordata > Mammalia > Carnivora > Felidae > Panthera > Panthera uncia. Next base: position 5,869,496 of record NW_026057585.1, read on the forward strand.
CTTTTTTCACTTTCAAAACTGGCCTGAACTTTTAAATAATAATCATTGTCATCAAAGATGAATTAAAATGATAAAGGTGGTCACATCCATTGACCCAGGAATCTGTTCCTCAGAATTTGTACTAAGGAAATAATCTGAGTATGGAAGTAGCTGTAGAGCCCGAAGCTGCCCAAATTGGAATACTTGGGCAAGAGACCATTGAATCCAAAAGATAAATACATAGGTCATCCAAGAACATCAGTGTATTAGAAAGTGACTGCAAAAGAGGAAAACCACTTTAACAAATCATTCTTAACCATAGTAACAAATTTTGTACCTAAAAATATAAAAATTGCACACAATTTTGAGACAAAACACATTTGTACAAAAGCAGATCATTGCTTTCTGGCTAAGCCCTTAGGCTCCTGGTCACTGGTGTTTAGGTTAAAAAAAAAAAAAAAAAAAAAAAAAATTATGGAAGCATTGGACCTGGCATGCTCCCATGGGCTGGTTTGTACCACAAAACTATGACTTAAAGTTCTAACAATTAGTTATGGCATATCCACAGATGGAGTATTTTGTGACCCTTAAAGGTTATGGTTACAAAGGCAAATAAATACGGTACTATAGAGAAATATTTATAATGTAATATCAATAGAAAAGTGGTGCATTAATTGCCTATACCCTGACTTTAACTTGTTTTGTTTTAAGCATAAAGGTAAAAACTCAAAATGTAAATATTTCAAAATGGATGTCATGGTTTTGGGGAGAATTTGTTTTCTACATTTTTCTGTCATGTGGCTATACTTCCTTATAATGAAAAACATTTAAGTTAAAGATGGGGAATTTAAAGCTGAAAATGGGTATCTTAATTGCCCTGCAGGGGGTGGAGAGTGGATAGAAAGAGGGCCAAAAGCAGTCTGGTAAAAGCAGAAATAATAATAAAAATACACACACACAAATGCACAGGAAAAGCTCGACTAATGCAAATTATATCATTACTAAGTTTCTACTTGTAGCCATTTGTTTTGTGTCATTAACAACCAACATAACATTCATTCTGATCATTAATAATGTGATTGATAACCAATAAAAACATAAATCTCTGCATTTGATTTTGGCGTGCACTTGCTTGGTGTTCTGGATATCCATGATGTATCATTTCATGTAACATAATGAGATACATTGTGAGGTCCAAACCAGCAAAGTGGAAGGATCCTGTGTGTTGTTAGTGCCCTCCTCCTTCCTCTGCTCTGGTAGCAGTTGGATGCTAATCCATTTTAGTCTACACATGATAATGCCAAAGACTATCCTGAGGAGAATTGGGAAATCACCTGTTTGATAATCTTTCCGTGGTTAATTCTTAGCTTCCTCTATGTCATTGTTTATAGCTACACCACTGGGTTACCCTGGCCCTGCCCATATTGGAGCTCTGCTCCGTGTTTAATGTTTCTCTTAAATTTCATCCTTCTTATAATGAAGTGTTTCTCTAATGTGATCTGGGTCACATTAAATTTGAGTCTTTCAGAGCTCTAGAAATGCTGCCCGGCTCATTGCCATCTACTGACTAAACCTGTTGTCCTTTTCCTCATTTCAGCTCAACATTAAAGATGCCAAGAAAATTAGTCCTCCAAGTGAGCCACGGGAGGGAGGCATCACTCAGAATGTCCTTCTGTAGTAATTCTTGGTTACGTGAGAGCCATAAGTCTGCATCCCAGTAGAGACTGCAAAGATTTTCATTGAGTTTCAGGCAGAAACTTCAAGAATGATCAGAAGTCTAGAAGTTGTACTTCTACAGTTCATTATCCTAGAGAGGGAAAACCTAGCAATTGACTGAAGAACTCTTTTGAGTATATGAAGAGTTATTTGAGCACATAGAGACTGATTGTTCTCCTCCAGCCCTTAGAACAAGGCAGAAAGGGATCCTACTGTAGCATTTCTGAGAACTGGTAAACACTGGCTAGGTTCACTTTCCTGAAGCTCTTTTTCAAAGAGAATTGATACTCATTAGTCTGAGATGTCCATCTGTAGTGCCTGGGGCATCAATTAGGTTCATCTTCTAAGTTTTGCCTCTCTCTTGGCTTCTGCGAAATTGACTACTTATGCAAGATGATCTTACGTTTACTTCTTTTTTTCCTTCTAGGCTCTCTTATATTTCATCCATGTAATGGATCACATTGCTGTGAAGGAATATGTATTAGTATATTTTCACACACTGACCAGTGAATACAATCACCTGGACTCTGACTTCCTGAAGAAACTCTACGATGTTGTTGATGTCAAGTTAGTTATTTTTGCAAATTATGAAGAGGGGAGATAGCTGCTTTCTTTCCTAATATTAATGAGTAGTAAACATTGCTGTGTATTCTGTGAAAAGATATTTCATGTAACAAAGATTTTTATCACACATAGATCAGATATTTTAATATCAGGAGGCCCTCCTTAACTCCAGTGTATTTTGCATTTAAGTAAATTCATATGTAAAATTTTTGCTGCTTTTAAACATCTTGCGAAAGGGTTGGGGTCGTTACCAATCTTTGTATATAAGATAACAAAAATACTACCTTCTGTTAATAAGGTGTGTTACTCTTCTCAAAATACATTTATAAATATTATTTCATTTGACCCAGTGACCCATGAGTTTTATAATTCATGATATGATCTCAGATATTCTAGTACAGTATAAAAAAAAGGCACATGATAACTTTTTGTTAGATATGAATTTATTTTGTTTTACCTGTAGTTGGCTCTGTCACAGCCAAGAGAAACAGTATCTTCTATAAAACGGATACTTTAAATAATGAAATGTCCCCTGAATTATTTTTTGACATTTCACTTAAAATTCAATATGTAAACTAGACCCATTTTAACTTTTTTTCCCCTTTGTGAATATATTTCTGTATTCTAGCAAAGAGTTAATTGTCTATAACATGACATACTGACCCATGTTTTTATTTCACATTAGATACAAGAGGAATTTGAAGGCTGTTTATTTTGTTCACCCAACATTTCGTTCAAAGGTACAGTGTGTTTCTCTTTAGCTAAATCTCACATTTAAGTGCACTGCATGCCAGCATTTTAAGATATATTTCAACGCCTTAATTCTCACTATCACCATTGTGATGGCCAATTTCTTTGTCTACTGTTCCTTTTCAGTGATTTTCAGTCGTGATCCTAATGCTTTGGTCCCACGTTAAGTCTAGTATCTTTGTAGGCAACGCATACAGGCTGTCCGCCTCTCAGTTCTTGCTTGCCTCTTCATGCTCTGTGTTCATTGGACTTCACTCACGCTCTTGATACGGAATGCGCTTTCCTTCCTCTGCTCGTGCTAACTTCTGTTTGCCCCTCAGATCTCTGCTCAGTAGTTACTTTCCATAGAAAGCCTTCCCCGACCAGTTCTGCCAACGAGTAGGTACTCCTGCATTATACTCCCCCTTAAGATTTTAATGTTTAATTCCAATTAATTGTTTAATTTTCTACTTTATGCTAGCCTGCAGGATTTGTGAGAGCTAGATTACAGCTGTCTTGTTCACAATCACATCCCTAATATCTCTAATAACTAGTCCTGCATTTTGACTTCACCAACACATGCACTCCCTTGGTTCTTTTACTGTTTCTAAAAATACCTTTTTTTTTTTTTTTTTTTCTTTTTTGGTCTTTATTTTCTTCCCTGTCCAGCCTGAAACCCATGCCCTGTCACTTTCACTGCTGTTAATGCCTACAATATCGTTCATCACACTTGCTCATCAAAACCTGGTCGTGAGACATTTCACCACTCTGCTTTCTTCACTCTCGTATCTGGGTTGCTGAACACAGATGGAGAAATCTTAGAGCCATGTGACTGGGGGCTTCTAAGCAGACACGGAGTTTTCACTGCTAAGGCCCCCCTGGTATTTCACTAGACAGTATGTCCCGGGAAGGACACATTCTCCTCAAGCAGCCCCTCATTCCAACAGTTGGCCCTGCCTTATTCTCGACCAAGAACATCAAAAGCATCAGTAAAAAGCTTTCTGTCCTCTCCCTCCCACCCCAAGCTTACCTGACATCTGTTCCTATCCTTAGCTCCTTTTCTGTCACAAAAAAGTGTGTTTCTTCTTAATGAAGGGCAGACCTTCTACCTGGTGGTCTGGATCCCCTAGTAATAAGAGCTGATGTTTTCTAAGCGCTTCCTGTGTGCCAGCTCTTCCCAGGCATTATCTTGTTAAAGTCTTGTATCTATGAAGTGGATAGTAGTTTATGCCCACTTTACAGGCAAGGAAATTGATGCTTTGAGAGAGTAAGTAACTTTTCTGAGGTAAGCACCTAGTAAGTAGTGGAGTTTGGATTTGGATCTAGACATTTTAATTGGAGAGCCTCCACTCGTCAACTACACAACACATTTCCGTTTCCTCAGGAATTCTCTTCAGCAGTTTTTGTCTTTGTCTTTCTCCTCCCATTTTTCTGGATCTAACTCATCAACTTTTAAACATGCTAAAGCCTCCACTTCTATTTCCTCCCCTTTACAACCAAAATTTTTTAGTGTGACCTACGTTCTGCACTCCATTTTTTATCCACCTTAATTTAGTCCAGTCTCATTCAGATGCGACTCTGGCAACTAAAGCAACTCACAGCAAAATCACTGGTCATCTGCGTCCTACCTGTTTTCCCTGCAGCCTTAATCCCAGCCGGTCCCTTCTTCCTTGAAACACTTTGTCTTGGCTCCCTTGAAATGTAACCTTGCTGAGTTTTCTCGCACTTCAAGCTGCTCCTTCTCGGTCTCCTATGCTGTCCCCTCTCTCTGCTCCTGTTTATCCTTGGAATGTCAGTGTTCCCAAACCCTCATCCTTTTCTTTCATTCTGTACCTTGTTTCATTCCTATGTCTTCAGCAACCCTCAAATATATATATGCGGTTCCCAAATACATACATGTCAGGGGAGGCAGTAAAGCCCAATGTTTAAAGCATAATCCAAGACTCAGGTTCTAATCCCAGCTCTGCCAACTACCAGTTTATCATCTCAGGCAAGTAATGGAACCTCTGTGCTTTAATTTCATCTTGTATAAAACGGAGATGATAATAACAGTGCTCACCTTGTAGGGTTATTGGAAGGATAACATTAGTTAATACCTGCAAAATGCTTAAAATTTTACCTGACCTATAATAAACGCGCAGGAAACGTTAACCACTATCATCATCGTCGTCATCGTCCTCGTCCTCCTCCTCGTCGTCATTCCTGTGCTTAGACGTGAATGTTGAACTGTTGATTAAGTATCTTCATTTAGATGTCTTACAGGCCCCTGAAGTTCAACATTTGAGAAACAGAATAACTCCTGTGTTCCCCTACTCACTCCCAAACTGCTATTTATATTTCCTGTCCTAGTCAGTGGGACCACTGCCCTTCAGGTGCCCAAGCCAGGAGCCAGGAAAACATCCTATTACATCAGTTCTGTGTGCTCACTACTGTCCAAATCCATGCCTGTGCCATTAGTCCCACTGCCTCTACGTGAGCTCGTCCCGCCGCCGTCTTGTATCTGAAAGGACACAGCTACCTCCTAGTCCATATGCATACTGTCCTGCCTCCAGTAGAGCACACCACTGTTCCTTCAGGCCTGCCTAATGATATTTTCTTAGAATGTTAGTGGAAGCCTAAAATATTTACAGTGGAGTCCTTTGCAAGTTGGCCAAACTCAGGCCCAGGCAAGGAAAAAAAAAAAAATTCTGACTATATCATTGGGGTTTGGAGAAAAGAGGACTTAGTTCAGCATAAAACCCAGGATTTACGTATTTAGTAAATGAAAGGACTGTGTCATTCATGACTTCTAGCCGTGGTCAGATAAAGGGGATCATGGACTAGGATATAAATCTGAGAGTCTCCATCAAGTAAATAGTGCTTTAACTCTTTAAATATGCTAATGAATAAAATCACAAAGAAGACAGCTAAAGTTGACAGAGCCCTGGGATCAAGGAGGGCGACCAAGGAGAAGTAATGTGAAGATCTTCCAGAGAGCCGAGATTGACTAATGCTGTCGGAGCCAGTGGACAGGAAAAGCGTCAAAGACGGTAGAAGTAGTCATTATTTTAAAGCACTGTGGAGAAATTAAGATAAGTAGTGAAAAGTCCTCATTACCCTTCATAGTAAGAGATGAGTGAAGACTTCATTGAGAGAATGTTTTTCACTTTTCACTTTCTGATTGTTTACAGAATTGTTGAATTTCTCATCTTAAAATTTGCATGTAAGGGACATCTGGGTGGCTCAGTCGGTAAAGCATCCGACTTTGGCTCGGGTCATGATCTCACGGTTCAGTTCATGAGTTCAAGCCCTGCGTGAGGCTCTGTGCTGACACTCAGAACCTGGAGCCTACTTCAGATTCTGCGTCTCCTTCTCTCCCTCCCTCCCTCCCTTTTTTTCTCTCTCTCTCTCTCCCTCCCTCCCTCCCCCTCCCCCACTTATGCTCTGTCTCAAAAAAATAAACATTTAAAAATTTGCATGAAATATTTTAAGTAATTCTTTTAAAAATTGCAAATTTTTTTTTGGTTTCCTCAATGTTGGAATAGCATAGTAAGTGCTAATTAAGTGCTTATGAGAATGCTGTTTGGCCAGGCTGAAAGAAAGGAAGGAAGGAAGGAAGGAAGGAAGGAAAGAAAGAAAGAAAGAAAGAAAGAAAGAAAGAAAGAAAGAAAGAAAAGTACAGTGTTGGAACAATCAGTTAAATGAAAGGCTTTTCCTGCTCTTTGTTCAGTAAAGTTCTGATTACATAGTCTTATCAGATAACATCTGTTATATCAACGTTTCTACTATTTTGTTATGCTTAGTGGGTGGCTAATTTTTTTCTTTCTGTAGCACTTAAAGATATCACTTGACTATTTCCCCACATCTCATAATCCATTTATATTTTGTTCACCCAGTAGCTACTGAATATTTTTCTTTAATGGAGACAGGAGGATTAGGTTGGTTTTTAGCATGTCTGCTCTCCCCACTTTGATTCATTATTGTACCAGAGGTTCTAGCCAGTGTAATATGGCAAGAAAAAGAAACAGAATGCCTCTAGATGTAGAGAGGAGTAAATAATACTGTCTTTATTCACAGATGACATGAGCATCTATGTAGAAGACCCTGTGGTATCCTCAGAAAAACTAGTAGAATTAATAAGTAAGTTTTTATCAGGGCTTCAGGGTTTGAGATCAGTATTCAGAAGTCAGTTGTATATATTAGCAACAGGCAATGCAATTGAAATGTAAAAGATAATGTTATTTATATTAGCTTCAAAATCTATTAAGTGCTTATGGGTAAATAGGGCAAAAGATGTGAAAGACTCGTGCACTGTACAAGTTGTGTACATTGCAAAACATTTGTGAGAGAAAGGAGGCACAAATAAAGGAAGACAGGCTATATTTGGGGGTTAGAAGACACTATTATTGTCAAATTCTCAGTGCTTGCTAAATGTGCAGATTCAATGCCAGTCAAAAGTTCAGCAAGCTTTTTTGTAGAAATTGACAAGCAAAAATGCAAAGAACCTAAAGAACCAAGGCGATTTTATTTATTTATTATTTATTTATTTTTTAATGTTTATTTATTTTTGAGAGAGACAGAGCATGAGTGGTAGAGGGGCAGAGAGAGAGAGACAGAGGAACACATAGAATCAGAAGCAGGCTCCAGGCTCTGAGCTGTCAGCACAGAGCCCGACATGGGGCTCAAACCCACAAACCGTGAGAACATGACCTGAAGTCGGACACTAAACTGACTGAGCCATCGAGGCACCCCCTCCCCACTTTTTTTTTTTTAATGGAGCCAAAACAATTTTAAAAGAAGACCAAAGTTGAGGACCAACACTCCCTGCTTTCAAAGCTTATTCTAAAACTGCAGTACTCCAGACAGCACAAGGTATTGGCATAAAGGTAGACTAGATCAGTGGAGCAGAATAGAGAACCCTGAAATAGATTCACGTGTATAGAGATAACTGGTTTTTGAGAAATGTGTGAAGTCAGATCAGTGGAAAAAGAACATTCTCTTCAACAAATGATACTGGAACAATTAGATATCCATATGCAAAACAACAACAACAACTTTGACCCATGTCTTGCATCACATACAAAAATTAGCTGGAAATGGGTCAAAGACCTAAATTGTAAAATGTTAAACTGTTAAACTTCTAAAAAGAAAATATAAGAGAAAAAGCTTTGTGACCTTGAGTAAAGCAAAGATTTCTTAGATACAACACCAAAACACAACCCATAAACGAAATTGGACTTCATCAAATTTGAAAACTTCTGCCTTTTTAAAGATGGTTAAGAGAGTGAAAAGATGAGGCTACAGCCTGAGAGAAGTCTTTGTAAATAAGCATTTATCTGAAAAAGGATTTCCCTTTAGAATAAAGGAATCCCAGAAATCACTAATAAGGAAAAACTCAGTTTAGAAACGGGCAAGAAATTTGTGCTAGCATTTCCCCAGAGAAAATATGTAGATGGCAAATAAGCACACAAAAAGATGTTTAATATGATTGGTCATTGGGAAGGTGCAAATTAAAAATGAGGTATCATTGCACTCCTGTTAGAACGGCTAAAACTTAAAAGAGTGCCCATACCAAATGTTGGTGAGAATGTGGAAGAACTGGTATTCTGATGCAGTGCTGATCTGAATGTAAAATGTTACAGAAGCTTTGGAATGCAATCTGGCAGTTTATTTAAAGAGTTGAACGTACACCTACCATGTGATCTGGCCATTCCACTTCTAGTATTTACCTGAGACCAATGAAAATCTATCTATACAAAGACTTATACACAAACATTCATGGAGGCTGTATTGTAGCCCCAAACTGGAAACGACCCCCCTATGCCCGTCACTGGGAGAACTGATAACCAAACTCGTATATCCATACAATAGAATACTACTCAGTAATGAAAAAGGATGAAGTGTTGATGCACATCACACACGAATGGATTTCTAAGTAATTATGCTGAGTAAAAGAAGCCAGACAAGCGTGCACACCGTATGATCTCATTCGTATAAAATTCTAGGGCACACAAACGAATGTGTAATTACGGAAAGTAGAGCAGCGATTACCTGCAGACAGGGAGGAGGGTGGGGGGGGGGGGGGGGGGGGGGGGGGGAGGGGAGAGTGGCAAAGGGCCCTGAGAACCTCCAGGACTGATGGCTATGTCCTTTTTCTTGATTATGGTGATGGTTTTATGGGTGTGTGTGTGTATATATATATATATATATATATGCTTAAAAAATTGTATACTTCAAATATGTGCAGTTTATTATATGTCAGTTATATTTTAAAAGATACGTTTTTTTAAACTGCAGTGAAATACTGCTACACTGCCACCAGAATAGCTAAAATTTGGAAGACCGGCAGTACCAAATACTGACAGTGATGTGAAGTGACAGGAATTCTCCTACATCATAAGAGGGAGTTGGAAATCATGCAACTACTTTGAAAAGAGTTAACGAAAATTTCTTATAAACTAAATATATACCTAGCCTGTGACCCATCAGTGCCACTAAGTATTTACCCAAATGAAATGAAAACTATGTGCCAAAAAAGACTTCTATGAGAACGTGCATAGCAGCCTTAGTCATAGCAGCCAAAGACTGGAAACAGCCAGGCACCCATCAATAGGATTATGAATAATTAAGTTCTAGTATATTCTCGTAATGCAGTATTTCTTGGCAGTGAAAGAGAACACACTACTGATAGACAGAACCACATGCTAGAATCTTAAAAACATTAAGCTGGGTAGGAGAACCCTTACATAAAAATTATACTGTATGAATCCATTTATATGAAATTCTAGAGCAGACCAGACTAATCCATGGTAGAAAAAAAATCAAAACATTGTTTGCCTCCGTGGAGAGGGCCATAAGGGAAGAGGAGTATGAGGGAACATTCTGGGGTGATGAAAATGTTTTCTAACTTAATAGGAGTTTTTGCTTCTCCAGGGTGTGCATTTGGCGAAACAGTAAAAGTACACGCAAAATCTGTGCACTTCATCGAATGTAAATTTTATAGCAAAGAAACGGAGTGAACGTTGAACTCTAGTTAGAGATATGAATGCTGTATTTGGGGACAGCTTCTTGATGTCTGCAGTTTACTTGGAAATGCAAAAACGTAAGATCCACAGATGGATAGATGGATGGATAAATATGTGATAGAGAAAACATAAGGAAAGTGTTAATGATTGAGTGGTGGCTATGCTGGTATTCACTGTAAAATCCTTCCAACTTTAGTGACTATTTGAACATTTTCATAATTTTCTTTTGTTACAAATTCAGACTTAACAGAATAGTGTTCCTTTGTACCAGACTTATAAAAATGTGTAGCCACTGTTTGCTAAGATATGGCTTTAGTCCCTCCTCCTCCACACAGAAAGTCTATAAATAGCTATCCATCCTGTGACTTTGATGGAAACACATTACCAGAGATTTCAGAGTTAGAGCCACTAGCCTTGGCTGTCCCACGTTGGAACTGTTTCAGATAGGAGTCAGTGGCAGGCTGGGCAGAGGCTGAAGACCAGATGAATAAAGTGAAAACTGTTATATTACCTCTTCATAACATTTTGGGATGGGGAAAATTAGGATTGAGAGAATAAAACCCATGTGTAATGAAATCCACCATTATTTTATACTAAGTCAAGAACTCTAAATGGGGTGTTTGTAATTATAAAATAATGAGATGAAATCAAGGGCTAATAAAACAATCGAATCACATTGTTCTGATTTTGATACTCTTCAGATCTTTTCCAGGCCACTCCACCCAAAGTGGTAATAAATTGACTGCTCATATAAATCACTACTCTTTTTCTCCTTAGAAGTTTACTAATACAAGGCAAAGTAACAGAATTTAAACCTACCATTGATTCTGGCTCCAACTGATTAGTGCATACGTGTGTAAACAGTCTTCTAGTTTATATTGTTTTGTGATTCTGTGTTCTTGGCTTTGCGTATGTGAATAATTGGGTGAAAGAATTTATGGCATTCACAAAATATCAAAGCAGTCCTTTTTCAAGTTTTACATTTTTTTCAGTTTGTTAAAATAGTAGATAATAAGTAATACAAATTTACCTATGTAAATGTATATGACTTATAAATAATTGAAAATTAAAAGTTAAGCTATATAAAAGTTAAAATTTTAAAAAGTGAAGACAGTGCTCTTGAGTTTTCTGCTCAGGTTGCTGAGCAGAAGTTAACTGAGTTTCTACTTCTATCTACTTTGAGTAATTTTCTCTTGCAATACGTGGAGGATGTGAAGAAGGTAATGGCAGAAAGTGCGACAGAGAAATGTGTTTCTTTCACAGATCGCTGCCTCAACTTCCCCAATCCAACCGTCTCTTTGAGTTTACCGCCGCCGCCCCCATGTTGGTCCGGTGTGGCATATGCAGGAGTGCTTTCGTAGAACTGTACAATTAAGAGGGACCTTAAAGATCATTTAAGTCTAATTTGCTGATTTTATAGATGAAGAAACTGAGGCACCGATTGAAGGGCAATATATTTTTATTGTAGAATGAAGAAACATTAAACCAGCCCTAAACAGTATTAAAGTAATAAGCTCAGAAACTCTTATTGCTCCATTTGTTAATTCTTCCAAAACATATTGAATTCCTTACTTTTTTGGTTGGGCATTAATTGGATGCTATGAATATGGTATTGAATAAGACATTCCCCACATTAGGGAGTTTACAGTCTATTTAGAGAATCAGATAATATAATACTATTGCTAGCTTTGCAGTAACATGAGTAAACAAAGTGTTGTTGGAACATTTAGAAGGAGGCTCCTTTTCCGCTTTGGGTGGAGGGTGGTAAAAGAAAGCCTCCTCATTGGGGTGAATTTTGATCTGAGCTCTGAAGAACACTTAGGCAAAGAATTGAGGGAAAGGGTGTCAGGACTATAAAAGCAGCATGTAAAAGGGTTTTGAGGCAAGAGAACAATGGCACAAAAGTCTTCTGCATAGGCCCTTATAGCTCTGTATGTTTCTCCCTTTTTCCAAGTGGCTGGGGCTCCTTGCATACATAGGTAGTCACGTGTCTCTGTGGGCCATTCATTACAGTCAGTACATTTTGCCTTAGCTAGTTGTTAGTCTCATGCTTATAATCTGGCTCCTCTACTAGGCTCTAAGCTCCCTTTAGAGGAGCGGCTCTATCATTGTTTTCCTGTTTGACGTACGACTCAATGCTTAGGACACAGATGACCAGCAGATGTTTATGCCTTGCATAAATGTTTATTGTCTTAACACAGCCTTCTGGTTCTTCTCTGTCCAGACTCTACAATCTTCTAATTTTCTTAAGCTCCTTCTGGAATCTGTAACATGTCTGTGACCTCTTACTGGTTTATTAGCTACCTCTGTGGCCAGTCTGAGAGCTTCTTCTAATCTGCAAGTTTCACTAACCTAGTTTGCAGAAGTTTACATTCGTGAGGTATATAACAGCATGTGCTTTAAAGGAACTGATGTCAAAAACTGATTGGGGGTATATAATTGAGTGACTATTCAATTTGATTTAAATTAACTCGCCTAGTTCTAGCAAGGCCAAATGCCTCCCCTCCCCTCCAACATCCCCCTTTAAATAAACTTGGTAATACTGGGGCAGGGGGAGAGGGTA